>NW_027095879.1:0-7624 GCF_963924715.1 Thunnus thynnus | reverse complement strand
GAGTTAAAATATCTGTGTGATTTGACAAACATGGTGTCAAATTGGAAAGCATATCAGCAAAAAAAAAAAAGGGGGAGGAGACAAATAAAACTTTGATCCTCCCAGTTCACATTAAAATCACCCATACGTAATAATTCCCAGAAGTCCCAGACATACTTGGGCACAAATCAGCATTGAAGTTCTGCAGTGCTCCAGGGGTCACTGGACCAGGATTTAGCTGAACATCTCCGGAGAGCAGGATCAGCATGAAGAGGAGACCTGCTATTCTCTGACACAGGGTGGCAGATGACCGGTCCACTGGATCAGTGATTCGCTCTGGTACCTGGGCTCGTCAGTGCTGCAGGACAGTAAAGTACAGCCACTCCTCCCAAGAAGTGATGAAACAACTCACTTATTCTCATGTTCAGTCTTCATGCCCACTGCTCAAGCAGAGTGGGTGTGAGGACTGGCGGTTTAGAAACCAAATAGCGCATGAATAACACGCCAATTAAATGTCATTTTGGGTGTTATCGCTATGCATTTTAAGCTTTTTGCGTGTCATTTCATGCCGTTAAGTATCAGTGACCGGGGAAGTGATGCATTTCAGATGACATCAATATAATATGATTTAGTTTTATTTTATAAGGTGTTTTTGGCTTATTAGGAGGAGGCGGGTTGTGTTGATGGCTTGATAGTGGGAAAAAATTGCACAAGCAGCAGGAAAGCATTGTTCGCAACCACCAACCGGACATTTTTTACCGTCACATTGGGCAATTTACTGGACATTTTGACCGTCATGTTGGGCATTTTAGTGCTGTTAAATGGGACATTTTTACTGTGATGTTTGGACATTTTTACTGCATTTTACTGTTTTAACCCAAACCACGATCTTTCCCTAACCCTGACCAAGTGGGGTTTTTTGCCTAACCCAAACCATGATCTTTGAGATCACGTTGTCAAGTAGGTTAATGGGAAGGATTGGCGTATCACCTGCACGCAAAATTGGACTTTAGTGTATGCACTGCATGCAATTTGTAAGTGTAAAATTGTGTTATTTGTATGCAGATTGAAGAGACTAGGTTGGCAATGGACAGATGCTCTGAGCGGGGTGATAAACTTGTGTTGAATTTTCTTTTAAGAGAATTGTGACATATACAGTAGCTAGGGCGAAAATGTAATCTCTACAAAGAAGTGATGATCTAAGTCTGTGGGTAAATTCTGAAACTGGGAAGTCAGAGTGCATTCTTTGATGAGCATATGAGCTTTTTAGCCAGCATATAATCACAGAAACACTGAAACACATTCAAAGTACTCTGTGTATTAATACTGTGTGAATCGACACTTGTTTTAGCTTGGCCCTGTAGCCTACTGGTTAAGAGGCATTCCATATGGCTGGCAACATTCGTGGTTTGAATCTGTCCCCCCCATCACTCTCTCCTGTCGATTCCTGTCATCTCTCCACTGTCCCTATAGTAAAGCACTAGTAGCGTTGCTCCGTCAAGGAGTATGTTTGCGTAGCGAGCGGGAAAGAGTGAGGGGCAGAGAAGTGACGGTGGATGCGAGCGGCGCAGAGGAAAAGGTCAATAGTAAGTTGTCAGTCTGGCAGTAAATGTACAGCACAGACTACAGTGTGTCAGTTAATAAATGCTTAATGCTAGATTGTTAAACGTGACTTTTCATAATACTGTATTCATAATTATTATTGGAGCCAAACCATTTACCATAATGAGAGGAGCAGTCATGACATGATGAAAAAAAGGGAGTGCATGTGCCACAGAAATAACATCACCTAGAAAGTTACCGGGATGGTGTGTGTGTGTGTGTGTGTGTGTGTGTGTGTGTGTGTGTGTGTGTGTGTGTGTGTGTGTGTGTGTGTGTGTGTGCAAACTGCAAATTAAGTACAAATCTGGCAATGTGGCACCTTCCCGCAGGGTTGTGCGGAGGTGTGGGCATATTTATTTGTGCTTTAGAATGTAACCGCTATAATACAATCAGGAAATAATGTTATATTTCTCTGATTCACTGCTTTGTTTTTTTCCCTGCAGGTGTGCAGTCTGTCAGAGTGTGAGTAGGAGGGCAGCAGCATGGCTGCAGGTGAGCACAAAACACACACATCCACTGGCTCAGATAAATAATGGTTGGTTACTTGGTTTGCTATTTCAAACAGAAGTTAACCTTTCCTCAAACACACATACATGCACGCACGCATACATAGATGTGTTACAACTATTCTCAGTTTAATGATACTGGATTTAGACAATTTAATTAATGGAAATCTGGATGTGAGTGAATTCACAATCTTAATTTTAACGCTTCAATATGTTCACTTTATTTTTAAGATCAAGTGCATTTATTCATCATAAACCAGTTTCTTGTCATCGGAATTGATATGTGTGTGAAATTGCTTATCTGTGTCTTTAGTTATGTATCTTTCTTACAATAACTGATTAATTTGGGCCACTTGGGGGCAGTGCACACAAGATGACATATTATCAATTTTTACGTTGATATGGCGAACTTGTTAGTAAAACGCTATTTACACATTTAGCAGGCACATTAGTATTCATGTTCTGGCCAAAATACCAAAACAAATAGCTGAAAGATGTAAAAAGTTGCTATATTGCTGTGGGGAACTGCAGAGTTGGTGATAATCCTCTATGGGTTATCACTCAAAGCAACACATTTCTCATCCAAGAAGTGGAGTGTTGTGTTGTTGTGTTGTATACAAGTGTGGAAGAAGAGTGCATTCAGCTGGATTTTCTTCACACAATCTATGATGGACAGAATTGTATGGAATATGCTCAGCTTCTAAGGAATGGGTGTAAATTAAAGCATGAAACTGTTATGTTTAAACTCACATATACTGTATAAAGCAAAGTTCAAATATATAGATTTGTGGGCTGAATGATAATATGGATTGATGGAGAGAAGTACATTGACAATATCACAACTCTGTCAAAAAGTTAAAAAAAAAAAAAAAATTCTATGTAAATAACTCATGGATATTAAATAAACTTTGTCGGCTGACAATTTCTGCAAAATCTTTCCAATCTTTATCTGTCAGGGTTTCTCTAAAAATAAAAAAATAAAAGAAAAAAGATAATCTGGACTTCATTAGCCAATGGAATTTTTACGCATTTTCACATATTTGGAGACACACCCACAACAATGCAGACCTTTCTGTGAATTTGTTGAAGGCCAAATGTCCCATGTGACTGTTGAGTAACCCTTGAATGGATGGCGGAAGTTTGGATTTTATTTCACCTCTGTTTTGCAGCATTCCTTGATGGTAAAGGTGCGCACTCTGTCCTGAAGCGTTTCCCTCGAGCCAATGGCTTCCTGGAGGAGTTAAAACAAGGGAACATTGAGAGGGAGTGTGGTGAGGAGAGCTGCAGCTTCGAAGAAGCCAATGAAGTGTTTGAGAACAAAGAGAGAACGGTGAGCTGGTGTTTTACAATCACAGTACACAGGCTGGTGACACCACAGTAAGAGAATTTCTTCAACGATTATTGTGGTAGCACGATATTAGTGTAGTCATTGTGGGAGTTGAGTTTGTATCTATGTGAGAGCATTATTACTTTATTGTCGTATATAGTCAGATAACTGGTAATAAAACCGCCAGTATGTTTACATGCAGTGTGGCAACCTGGTTACTGTAAAATCCATGAATAAAAGGAGCAGATCAGTAATCACATTTCTCTCCTACCCTGAGCATAGTGTCAGTTTCAGTTTTAGTCTTTCTAATTATAATAATAATTATATATTTATAATTGAATGAAGCAAAATGTAAAATATCTTTTTTGTCACTCCCAGATGGAGTTTTGGAAAACTCGCAGTGTCTACACAGTGAGCAGCAACAACGAGGGGCACTCTGAGCGTGCCGACACCGTCTACATGATGGTTCCCCTGCTGGGGGTGGCCCTGCTCATTATCATTGGCCTCTTTCTCCTTTGGAGGTGTCAGCTTCAGAAGGCCACACGTCGACGGCCAGCCTACACCCAGAACCGCTACTTGGCCAACAACCGCAGCACCCGGAGCCTACCACGCATTCTGGTTCACCGGGAAATGGCTGCACACACCGAGAGCTTGCACCAGGAGTCTAGCTCACATCCCACTGTGGTAGTGAGTGGTGCTGAAAGAGGGGGAGGTTCCCAGTTAGACTCCCATGGCCTTCACCAGCAGAACACTCGTGCTCTCTATGTTCAGGATTCATCCCTGTCAGTGGCTTCACGGCTGTCCGGTGCCACGCCGCCTCCATCATATGAAGAGGTGACAGGACACCTGGAAAGCAGTGGTGATGAGACCTCAGCTCCTACATACAGTGACCCTCCACCCAAATATGAGGAGATCATAACGGAGAAATGAAACAAATATCATGCTGCCATGGCAGTTGTTCCCCCACTGTGTCTGAAGGAGCTGGCAGTTTCTGCCTGACTTGGTGCTGCTGGGTGCTAGCTGCTTAAACCCACATTGTTTCTCCACCCCTTTTTCTGCACTGTATAATACCTTTGTTTCACTCATAGCTGCAACCTAAAGCCAGGTGCCAGGAGTATTGTTCATACATAGTTTACCCTAAACACCTTTTTAGATACTTCATTTCTTTGGTTTTTATTTTGTTTTGGTCAGCTCTGGATGGCAGACATTGTCCCTAGTGCAGCCACAGTGGGGGGACAAAATGTACATCAAAGTACATGGAGAGGACTGGGCAAGCAGGACACCTACTAATCTGTCTCTGGCCCTTGTAGCAGCTAGAAAAGCAGCCAGCATGGCACTGTGAGTTTGGAGCGCCATGCTGCAGCTGGGCTGGACAGACAGTGTGACTGGCTGGCACTTTATTATTTTTTATCCATCAGTTTATTCACTGCTCTCTGAATGTGGTGCTTATACTGTGATTATAGTGCTGTGCATATAGTATGACTCTTTAAACTGTACATACATCGTTGATAGTGGATGTATTGGGACTCTAAGCCAAAGTTGTCATTTACGTGGATGTTCTCTTGGTTTTATCGGTGTTTTAGACAGTTTATAAGTTTGGTTTTCACAGATCAATGTTTAAGTGAGATAAAAAAAAGAGCATCTCTAAAGGAAAGACCAGTCCAATCAATAGCCAGTAAGGCTCAAACTCATCTTCTAATACTAAATCTGTATTCCACTTTACGTTTTCAACTGCAAACAAGGCTAAGCTCACTTCACTTTTGTAATACTTGTGCTATTGACTGTATCTCAATTGTTGCGAGGTTTTGACCTCTGTACACCAGCTGTTGTTCACTTGCTGTGTGAGCAAATCCCTGAATTTGTCCTTCTTTTTCACATGCTCACTGTTTAGTGTTTGCAAGCTCCTCCAGCCAGACAGATTCCTCTCTTGTGCTGTGTGGATGGTTTCGTTCTCATGAGCCTCAGACAGGACAGCCTGAAACTATATTTTATCATTGAAAAAAATCTTTGGGAAAAAAGGGATGTCTGCCATGGTCATCGCCATGGTGATGACAGAGAGGAAAGAAAAACAATGTGGAGCCAAGTACTGCACTCTGTTTAGTGCTTCGGGTACAAACGTGTATAGACTGTTTCTCATGAGGTCACCATGTTCTTAATAATAATTACCTCTGTGCTATGCCATACAGAGGCATGTTTACTTGTTGCCAAATGTCTGCTACCTTACTATGATCACCAGTCTTGCCATCAACCTGTGGACCAAACTTATATCTACTCTGTACAGGCCTTCTTCCTGCTGTGGTTTATGGCTGTAGCTTAGTATTAATAAGTTACAACCAGGGATATTTTTCTAGCCAAACTTCCCAATTCCTGTGCATTTGTGAGTCTGGGTATATACATCTAATTCTTAAATTATTAGTCAATAGATAGAACATTATTCAACAGCAGTTTTGGTAATCAGTTTATCATTTAGATCATTTATTAAGCAAAAATTTCAAAGGCTTTCTGGTTCCAGCTTGATTTGATGCTTAACTCTGTTTTATATAATTGTAAATGGAATATTTTTGTTTTGTTGGTACATAGAAAAATTAATTAAAAATAATCAGTAATTGCAATACAAGTGTAAATACATAATTCTGCCCCCCCCCCCCCCCAAGCTGAACAGCAGTATTAAACTCCTGCTCAACATGAAAACATGAGTGCATTTAGGAAGCAGTCTGACACAATGAGAAGAATCAATCTATTTTTATTACATTCACAAATCCTTCATCTCCTAAAATCCCAGCCTTCTCTTTAAGTGACTTTCCTGGCAGTGTCATAAAATATGGAACAATTAGTACTGCTGCAAAATGTAGGACAAGTGTAACTAGAAAATATATTTACGCGGAAAATGCTTGTGAATGCCGGCAGCTGAAATAAATCACAAAACATTGCTGAAAAGGCAGAACTCTGCAGTAATATTTTTTTAAAAATCTTGTAGCGCCACCTACAGCTTAAATTGTATCAAATGCTACAGATGTGTTCAGTATCCCCATTCAGCTTTGCTGAATTTGGTTACCATAGATATTACATTTAAGAGATACTAGTGCAGTGCCCATTCAAAAACATGCCTGTTCGGAATGGGCCGATTGCTTATTAGTTAGTATTAGTTCTTGAGAACTGCATACATATGCGTGTCAGAGCCCAGAAGCCCCACCCCACTGTGATGTGACTGTGTTTAAATCAAACAGTCCCTGCTGCACCCAGACACAGAGCTGAGCTGCTCGCTGTTGGCTTGTTTATTCAAACTTTATTAAACGTGTCACGTGTCCCAAACAATTTCAGACTCAACACTGCACTTCCTTGGGTTCTCAGCAGTACACCCGCCCAAGTGTGAAGTTGAGTCAGAGCCAGATGCCATGCCCTGCTGTGATGTGACAGTGTTTATATCAAACAGCCCCACTGCACTCAGACATGGAGCTGAGCAGTTGCTGTTTGCTTGTTTATTCCAAGTTTAATATTAAACTTGTTGCATGTCCAAATTGCACCTAATTCGACACTGCACATCCTTGAGTCTCCAGCAGTACAGTCAAGTGTGAAGTGTGAAGTCGATTGGATGAATAGTTCTCAGATATGCAAAAGACACACAGACAGACAGAGATTCCTTGCTTTTTAGTTAGATGAACTGCAGTGCCCCTTCAAAATGGAGGATGAGGATATTCTGGAGGATCTAATAGAACTTACTGGAGTGAGTATACACAAAGTCACATAGTGGAGGAGCGGCCAAACCATTTAAAATTTTATAAACTACGCACAAATTTGAGAGTAATCTAAAATTCTCAAAGCTCGGTGAATTGTATTTCTCCAGTACCTAACTGATGGAAATGCATTGGCTTTTTGTTCAGAGTTTTTAGAGTTTGTTTGTATAAGAACTCAAGAGGTTTTATGGCTGTTTCTTTAGCCTGCCCCCAACATGTGATGCAATAAGACATATGGGAAAGAATCATAGCATGTATAAATATCTTGGCTGCATCCAAAGAGAGAGAGTTTCTAATGTCTAAAATTCACTAAATTGCACTTTATGGTTTTAACTGTTTTTTTTAACATGTTTTTTAAAGTTCAAATTAGATCCAGTGTCACACCAAGATATTTAAAATCAGTGACTATATGACTATATCAGGTGACAGTCCTTTCACCTCTGATGAGAATATCAGCATTAGGAGGTTGTGCCATG
>NW_027095878.1:0-46000 GCF_963924715.1 Thunnus thynnus | reverse complement strand
GCGCAGCCGAGCCTTTTGGGTGAGTCTGCATCGGTTCTGATGAAAAGCCACTAGTTTGGGCCCAATAACACTGAAATTGACAGAAACACATGAAAATGCATGTAACGGTGTGCGCCGTGACCCTGCCAGCGCAGCCGAGACTTTAGGGTGAGTCTGCATCGGTTCTGATGAAAAGCGACTAGTTTGGGCCCAATAACACTGAAATTGACAGAAACACATGAAAATGCATGTACGGTGTGCGCCGTGACCCTGCCAGCGCAGCCGAGCCTTTTGGGTGAGTCTGCATCGGTTCTGATGAAAAGCCACTAGTTTAGGCCCAATAACACTGAAATTGACAGAAACACATGAAAATGCATGTACGGTGTGCGCCGTGACCCTGCCAGCGCAGCCGAGACTTTAGGGTGAGTCTGCATCGGTTCTGATGAAAAGCCACTAGTTTGGGCCCAATAACACTGAAATTGACAGAAACACATGAAAATGCATGTACGGTGTGCGCCGTGACCCTGCCAGCGCAGCCGAGCCTTTTGGGTGAGTCTGCATCGGTTCTGATGAAAAGCCACTAGTTTGGGCCCAATAACACTGAAATTCACAGAAAAACATGAAAATGCATGTAACGGTGTGCGCCCTGACCCTGCCAGCGCAGCCGAGCCTTTTGGGTGAGTCTGCATCGGTTCTGATGAAAAGCCACTAGTTTAGGCCCAATAACACTGAAATTGACAGAAACACATGAAAATGCATGTACGGTGTGCGCCGTGACCCTGCCAGCGCAGCCGAGACTTTAGGGTGAGTCTGCATCGGTTCTGATGAAAAGCCACTAGTTTGGGCCCAATAACACTGAAATTGACAGAAACACATGAAAATGCATGTACGGTGTGCGCCGTGACCCTGCCAGCGCAGCCGAGCCTTTTGGGTGAGTCTGCATCGGTTCTGATGAAAAGCCACTAGTTTAGGCCCAATAACACTGAAATTCACAGAAAAACATGAAAATGCATGTAACGGTGTGTGCCGTGACCCTGCCAGCGCAGCCGAGGCTTTAGGGTGAGTTTGCATCGGTTCTGATGAAAAGCGACTAGTTTGGGCCCAATAACACTGAAATTGACAGAAACACATGAAAATGCATGTAACGGTGTGCGCCGTGACCCTGCCAGCGCAGCCGAGACTTTAGGGTGAGTCTGCATCGGTTCTGATGAAAAGCGACTAGTTTGGGCCCAATAACACTGAAATTGACAGAAACACATGAAAATGCATGTACGGTGTGCGCCGTGACCCTGCCAGCGCAGCCGAGCCTTTTGGGTGAGTCTGCATCGGTTCTGATGAAAAGCCACTAGTTTAGGCCCAATAACACTGAAATTGACAGAAACACATGAAAATGCATGTACGGTGTGCGCCCTGACCCTGCCAGCGCAGCCGAGCCTTTTGGGTGAGTCTGCATCGGTTCTGATGAAAAGCCACTAGTTTGGGCCCAATAACACTGAAATTGACAGAAACACATGAAAATGCATGTACGGTGTGCGCCGTGACCCTGCCAGCGCAGCCGAGCCTTTTGGGTGAGTCTGCATCGGTTCTGATGAAAAGCCACTAGTTTGGGCCCAATAACACTGAAATTGACAGAAAAACATGAAAATGCATGTAACGGTGTGCGCCCTGACCCTGCCAGCGCAGCCGAGCCTTTTGGGTGAGTCTGCATCGGTTCTGATGAAAAGCCACTAGTTTGGGCCCAATAACACTGAAATTGACAGAAAAACATGAAAATGCATGTAACGGTGTGCGCCCTGACCCTGCCAGCGCAGCCGAGCCTTTTGGGTGAGTCTGCATCGGTTCTGATGAAAAGCCACTAGTTTGGGCCCAATAACACTGAAATTGACAGAAACACATGAAAATGCATGTACGGTGTGCGCCGTGACCCTGCCAGCGCAGCCGAGACTTTAGGGTGAGTCTGCATCGGTTCTGATGAAAAGCCACTAGTTTGGGCCCAATAACACTGAAATTGACAGAAACACATGAAAATGCATGTACGGTGTGCGCCGTGACCCTGCCAGCGCAGCCGAGCCTTTTGGGTGAGTCTGCATCGGTTCTGATGAAAAGCCACTAGTTTAGGCCCAATAACACTGAAATTCACAGAAAAACATGAAAATGCATGTAACGGTGTGCGCCGTGACCCTGCCAGCGCAGCCGAGGCTTTAGGGTGAGTTTGCATCGGTTCTGATGAAAAGCGACTGGTTTGGGCCCAATAACACTGAAATTGACAGAAACACATGAAAATGCATGTACGGTGTGCGCCCTGACCCTGCCAGCGCAGCCGAGCCTTTTGGGTGAGTCTGCATCGGTTCTGATGAAAAGCCACTAGTTTGGGCCCAATAACACTGAAATTGACAGAAACACATGAAAATGCATGTACGGTGTGCGCCCTGACCCTGCCAGCGCAGCCGAGCCTTTTGGGTGAGTCTGCATCGGTTCTGATGAAAAGCGACTGGTTTGGGCCCAATAACACTGAAATTGACAGAAACACATGAAAATGCATGTACGGTGTGCGCCGTGACCCTGCCAGCGCAGCCGAGCCTTTTGGGTGAGTCTGCATCGGTTCTGATGAAAAGCCACTAGTTTAGGCCCAATAACACTGAAATTGACAGAAACACATGAAAATGCATGTACGGTGTGCGCCGTGACCCTGCCAGCGCAGCCGAGCCTTTTGGGTGAGTCTGCATCGGTTCTGATGAAAAGCCACTAGTTTGGGCCCAATAACACTGAAATTGACAGAAACACATGAAAATGCATGTAACGGTGTGCGCCGTGACCCTGCCAGCGCAGCCGAGACTTTAGGGTGAGTCTGCATCGGTTCTGATGAAAAGCGACTAGTTTGGGCCCAATAACACTGAAATTGACAGAAACACATGAAAATGCATGTACGGTGTGCGCCGTGACCCTGCCAGCGCAGCCGAGCCTTTTGGGTGAGTCTGCATCGGTTCTGATGAAAAGCCACTAGTTTAGGCCCAATAACACTGAAATTGACAGAAACACATGAAAATGCATGTACGGTGTGCGCCGTGACCCTGCCAGCGCAGCCGAGACTTTTGGGTGAGTCTGCATCGGTTCTGATGAAAAGCCACTAGTTTGGGCCCAATAACACTGAAATTGACAGAAACACATGAAAATGCATGTACGGTGTGCGCCGTGACCCTGCCAGCGCAGCCGAGCCTTTTGGGTGAGTCTGCATCGGTTCTGATGAAAAGCCACTAGTTTGGGCCCAATAACACTGAAATTCACAGAAAAACATGAAAATGCATGTAACGGTGTGCGCCCTGACCCTGCCAGCGCAGCCGAGCCTTTTGGGTGAGTCTGCATCGGTTCTGATGAAAAGCCACTAGTTTAGGCCCAATAACACTGAAATTGACAGAAACACATGAAAATGCATGTACGGTGTGCGCCGTGACCCTGCCAGCGCAGCCGAGACTTTAGGGTGAGTCTGCATCGGTTCTGATGAAAAGCCACTAGTTTGGGCCCAATAACACTGAAATTGACAGAAACACATGAAAATGCATGTACGGTGTGCGCCGTGACCCTGCCAGCGCAGCCGAGCCTTTTGGGTGAGTCTGCATCGGTTCTGATGAAAAGCCACTAGTTTAGGCCCAATAACACTGAAATTCACAGAAAAACATGAAAATGCATGTAACGGTGTGTGCCGTGACCCTGCCAGCGCAGCCGAGGCTTTAGGGTGAGTTTGCATCGGTTCTGATGAAAAGCGACTAGTTTGGGCCCAATAACACTGAAATTGACAGAAACACATGAAAATGCATGTAACGGTGTGCGCCGTGACCCTGCCAGCGCAGCCGAGACTTTAGGGTGAGTCTGCATCGGTTCTGATGAAAAGCGACTAGTTTGGGCCCAATAACACTGAAATTGACAGAAACACATGAAAATGCATGTACGGTGTGCGCCGTGACCCTGCCAGCGCAGCCGAGCCTTTTGGGTGAGTCTGCATCGGTTCTGATGAAAAGCCACTAGTTTAGGCCCAATAACACTGAAATTGACAGAAACACATGAAAATGCATGTACGGTGTGCGCCCTGACCCTGCCAGCGCAGCCGAGCCTTTTGGGTGAGTCTGCATCGGTTCTGATGAAAAGCCACTAGTTTGGGCCCAATAACACTGAAATTGACAGAAACACATGAAAATGCATGTACGGTGTGCGCCGTGACCCTGCCAGCGCAGCCGAGCCTTTTGGGTGAGTCTGCATCGGTTCTGATGAAAAGCCACTAGTTTGGGCCCAATAACACTGAAATTGACAGAAAAACATGAAAATGCATGTAACGGTGTGCGCCCTGACCCTGCCAGCGCAGCCGAGCCTTTTGGGTGAGTCTGCATCGGTTCTGATGAAAAGCCACTAGTTTGGGCCCAATAACACTGAAATTGACAGAAAAACATGAAAATGCATGTAACGGTGTGCGCCCTGACCCTGCCAGCGCAGCCGAGCCTTTTGGGTGAGTCTGCATCGGTTCTGATGAAAAGCCACTAGTTTGGGCCCAATAACACTGAAATTGACAGAAACACATGAAAATGCATGTACGGTGTGCGCCGTGACCCTGCCAGCGCAGCCGAGACTTTAGGGTGAGTCTGCATCGGTTCTGATGAAAAGCCACTAGTTTGGGCCCAATAACACTGAAATTGACAGAAACACATGAAAATGCATGTACGGTGTGCGCCGTGACCCTGCCAGCGCAGCCGAGCCTTTTGGGTGAGTCTGCATCGGTTCTGATGAAAAGCCACTAGTTTAGGCCCAATAACACTGAAATTCACAGAAAAACATGAAAATGCATGTAACGGTGTGCGCCGTGACCCTGCCAGCGCAGCCGAGGCTTTAGGGTGAGTTTGCATCGGTTCTGATGAAAAGCGACTGGTTTGGGCCCAATAACACTGAAATTGACAGAAACACATGAAAATGCATGTAACGGTGTGCGCCGTGACCCTGCCAGCGCAGCCGAGACTTTAGGGTGAGTCTGCATCGGTTCTGATGAAAAGCGACTGGTTTGGGCCCAATAACACTGAAATTGACAGAAACACATGAAAATGCATGTACGGTGTGCGCCGTGACCCTGCCAGCGCAGCCGAGCCTTTTGAGTGAGTCTGCATCGGTTCTGATGAAAAGCCACTAGTTTAGGCCAAATAACACTGAAATTGACAGAAACACATGAAAATGCATGTACGGTGTGCGCCGTGACCCTGCCAGCGCAGCCGAGCCTTTTGGGTGAGTCTGCATCGGTTCTGATGAAAAGCCACTAGTTTAGGCCCAATAACACTGAAATTCACAGAAAAACATGAAAATGCATGTAACGGTGTGTGCCGTGACCCTGCCAGCGCAGCCGAGGCTTTAGGGTGAGTTTGCATCGGTTCTGATGAAAAGCGACTAGTTTGGGCCCAATAACACTGAAATTGACAGAAACACATGAAAATGCATGTAACGGTGTGCGCCGTGACCCTGCCAGCGCAGCCGAGACTTTAGGGTGAGTCTGCATCGGTTCTGATGAAAAGCGACTAGTTTGGGCCCAATAACACTGAAATTGACAGAAACACATGAAAATGCATGTACGGTGTGCGCCGTGACCCTGCCAGCGCAGCCGAGCCTTTTGGGTGAGTCTGCATCGGTTCTGATGAAAAGCCACTAGTTTAGGCCCAATAACACTGAAATTGACAGAAACACATGAAAATGCATGTACGGTGTGCGCCCTGACCCTGCCAGCGCAGCCGAGCCTTTTGGGTGAGTCTGCATCGGTTCTGATGAAAAGCCACTAGTTTGGGCCCAATAACACTGAAATTGACAGAAACACATGAAAATGCATGTACGGTGTGCGCCGTGACCCTGCCAGCGCAGCCGAGCCTTTTGGGTGAGTCTGCATCGGTTCTGATGAAAAGCCACTAGTTTGGGCCCAATAACACTGAAATTGACAGAAAAACATGAAAATGCATGTAACGGTGTGCGCCCTGACCCTGCCAGCGCAGCCGAGCCTTTTGGGTGAGTCTGCATCGGTTCTGATGAAAAGCCACTAGTTTGGGCCCAATAACACTGAAATTGACAGAAAAACATGAAAATGCATGTAACGGTGTGCGCCCTGACCCTGCCAGCGCAGCCGAGCCTTTTGGGTGAGTCTGCATCGGTTCTGATGAAAAGCCACTAGTTTGGGCCCAATAACACTGAAATTGACAGAAACACATGAAAATGCATGTACGGTGTGCGCCGTGACCCTGCCAGCGCAGCCGAGACTTTAGGGTGAGTCTGCATCGGTTCTGATGAAAAGCCACTAGTTTGGGCCCAATAACACTGAAATTGACAGAAACACATGAAAATGCATGTACGGTGTGCGCCGTGACCCTGCCAGCGCAGCCGAGCCTTTTGGGTGAGTCTGCATCGGTTCTGATGAAAAGCCACTAGTTTAGGCCCAATAACACTGAAATTCACAGAAAAACATGAAAATGCATGTAACGGTGTGCGCCGTGACCCTGCCAGCGCAGCCGAGGCTTTAGGGTGAGTTTGCATCGGTTCTGATGAAAAGCGACTGGTTTGGGCCCAATAACACTGAAATTGACAGAAACACATGAAAATGCATGTAACGGTGTGCGCCGTGACCCTGCCAGCGCAGCCGAGACTTTAGGGTGAGTCTGCATCGGTTCTGATGAAAAGCGACTGGTTTGGGCCCAATAACACTGAAATTGACAGAAACACATGAAAATGCATGTACGGTGTGCGCCGTGACCCTGCCAGCGCAGCCGAGCCTTTTGAGTGAGTCTGCATCGGTTCTGATGAAAAGCCACTAGTTTAGGCCAAATAACACTGAAATTGACAGAAACACATGAAAATGCATGTACGGTGTGCGCCCTGACCCTGCCAGCGCAGCCGAGCCTTTTGGGTGAGTCTGCATCGGTTCTGATGAAAAGCCACTAGTTTGGGCCCAATAACACTGAAATTCACAGAAAAACATGAAAATGCATGTAACGGTGTGCGCCGTGACCCTGCCAGCGCAGCCGAGGCTTTAGGGTGAGTCTGCATCGGTTCTGATGAAAAGCGACTAGTTTGGGCCCAATAACACTGAAATTGAGAGAAACACATGAAAATGCATGTACGGTGTGCGCCCTCACCCTGCCAGCGCAGCCGAGCCTTTTGGGTGAGTCTGCATCGGTTCTGATGAAAAGCCACTAGTTTAGGCCCAATAACACTGAAATTGACAGAAACACATGAAAATGCATGTAAGGTGTGCGCCGTGACCCTGCCAGCGCAGCCGAGCCTTTTGGGTGAGTCTGCATCGGTTCTGATGAAAAGTGACTAGTTTAGGCCCAATAACACTGAAATTGACAGAAACACATGAAAATGCATGTACGGTGTGCGCCCTGACCCTGCCAGCGCAGCCGAGCCTTTTGGGTGAGTCTGCATCGGTTCCGATGAAAAGCGACTAGTTTAGGCCCAATAACACTGAAATTGACAGAAACACATGAAAATGCATGTACGGTGTGCGCCCTGACCCTGCCAGCGCAGCCGAGCCTTTTGGGTGAGTCTGCATCGGTTCTGATGAAAAGCGACTGGTTTGGGCCCAATAACACTGAAATTGACAGAAACACATGAAAATGCATGTACGGTGTGCGCCGTGACCCTGCCAGCGCAGCCGAGCCTTTTGGGTGAGTCTGCATCGGTTCTGATGAAAAGTGACTAGTTTAGGCCCAATAACACTGAAATTGACAGAAACACATGAAAATGCATGTACGGTGTGCGCCCTGACCCTGCCAGCGCAGCCGAGCCTTTTGGGTGAGTCTGCATCGGTTCTGATGAAAAGCCACTAGTTTGGGCCCAATAACACTGAAATTGACAGAAACACATGAAAATGCATGTACGGTGTGCGCCCTGACCCTGCCAGCGCAGCCGAGCCTTTTGGGTGAGTCTGCATCGGTTCTGATGAAAAGCGACTGGTTTGGGCCCAATAACACTGAAATTGACAGAAACACATGAAAATGCATGTACGGTGTGCGCCATGACCCTGCCAGCGCAGCCGAGCCTTTTGGGTGAGTCTGCATCGGTTCTGATGAAAAGCGACTAGTTTAGGCCCAATAACACTGAAATTGACAGAAACACATGAAAATGCATGTACGGTGTGCGCCGTGACCCTGCCAGCGCAGCCGAGCCTTTTGGGTGAGTCTGCATCGGTTCTGATGAAAAGCCACTAGTTTGGGCCCAATAACACTGAAATTGACAGAAACACATGAAAATGCATGTACGGTGTGCGCCGTGACCCTGCCAGCGCAGCCGGGCCTTTCGGTGAGTCTGCATCGGTTCTGATGAAAAGCCACTAGTTTGGGCCCAATAACACTGAAATTGACAGAAACACATGAAAATGCATGTACGGTGTGCGCCCTGACCCTGCCAGCGCAGCCGAGCCTTTTGGGTGAGTCTGCATCGGTTCTGATGAAAAGCGACTGGTTTGGGCCCAATAACACTGAAATTGACAGAAACACATGAAAATGCATGTACGGTGTGCGCCATGACCCTGCCAGCGCAGCCGAGCCTTTTGGGTGAGTCTGCATCGGTTCTGATGAAAAGCCACTAGTTTGGGCCCAATAACACTGAAATTGACAGAAACACATGAAAATGCATGTACGGTGTGCGCCGTGACCCTGCCAGCGCAGCCGGGCCTTTCGGTGAGTCTGCATCGGTTCTGATGAAAAGCCACTGGTTTGGGCCCAATAACACTGAAATTGACAGAAACACATGAAAATGCATGTACGGTGTGCGCCCTGACCCTGCCAGCGCAGCCGAGCCTTTTGGGTGAGTCTGCATCTGTTCTGATGAAAAGCGACTAGTTTAGGCCCAATAACACTGAAATTGACAGGAAAACATGAAAATGCATGTACGGTGTGCGCCGTGACCCTGCCAGCGCAGCCGAGGCTTTAGGGTGAGTCTGCATCGGTTCTGATGAAAAGCGACTAGTTTGGGCCCAATAACACTGAAATTGACAGAAACACATGAAAATGCATGTACGGTGTGCGCCCTGACCCTGCCAGCGCAGCCGAGCCTTTTGGGTGAGTCTGCATCGGTTCTGATGAAAAGCGACTAGTTTAGGCCCAATAACACTGAAATTGACAGAAACACATGAAAATGCATGTACGGTGTGCGCCGTGACCCTGCCAACGCAGCCGAGCCTTTTGGGTGAGTCTGCATCGGTTCTGATGAAAAGCCACTAGTTTGGGCCCAATAACACTGAAATTGACAGAAACACATGAAAATGCATGTACGGTGTGCGCCGTGACCCTGCCAGCGCAGCCGGGCCTTTCGGTGAGTCTGCATCGGTTCTGATGAAAAGCCACTGGTTTGGGCCCAATAACACTGAAATTGACAGAAACACATGAAAATGCATGTACGGTGTGCGCCCTGACCCTGCCAGCGCAGCCGAGCCTTTTGGGTGAGTCTGCATCAGTTCTGATGAAAAGCGACTAGCTTAGGCCCAATAACACTGAAATTGACAGAAAAACATGAAAATGCATGTAACGGTGTGCGCCGTGACCCTGCCAGAGCAGCCGAGGCTTTAGGGTAAGTCTGCATCGGTTCTGATGAAAAGCGACTAGTTTGGGCCCAATAACACTGAAATTGACAGAAACACATGAAAATGCATGTACGGTGTGCGCCCTGACCCTGCCAGCGAAGCCGAGCCTTTTGGGTGAGTCTGCATCGGTTCTGATGAAAAGCGACTGGTTTGGGCCCAATAACACTGAAATTGACAGAAACACATGAAAATGCATGTAACGGTGTGCGCCGTGACCCTGCCAGCGCAGCCGAGCCTTTTGGGTGAGTCTGCATCGGTTCTGATGAAAAGCCACTAGTTTAGGCCCAATAACACTGAAATTGACAGAAACACATGAAAATGCATGTACGGTGTGCGCCCTGACCCTGCCAGCGCAGCCGAGTCTTTTGGGTGAGTCTGCATCGGTTCTGATGAAAAGCGACTAGTTTAGGCCCAATAACACTGAAATTGACAGAAACACATGAAAATGCATGTACGGTGTGCGCCGTGACCCTGCCAGCGCAGCCGAGCCTTTTGGGTGAGTCTGCATCGGTTCTGATGAAAAGCCACTAGTTTGGGCCCAATAACACTGAAATTGACAGAAACACATGAAAATGCATGTACGGTGTGCGCCGTGACCCTGCCAGCGCAGCCGAGCCTTTTGGGTGAGTCTGCATCGGTTCTGATGAAAAGCCATTAGTTTGGGCCCAATAACACTGAAATTGACAGAAACACATGAAAATGCATGTACGGTGTGCGCCGTGACCCTGCCAGCGCAGCCGAGGCTTTAGGGTGAGTCTGCATCGGTTCTGATGAAAAGCGACTGGTTTGGGCCCAATAACACTGAAATTGACAGAAACACATGAAAATGCATGTAACGGTGTGCGCCGTGACCCTGCCAGCGCAGCCGAGCCTTTTGGGTGAGTCTGCATCGGTTCTGATGAAAAGCGACTAGTTAAGGCCCAATAACACTGAAATTGACAGAAACACATGAAAATGCATGTACGGTGTGCGCCCTGACCCTGCCAGCGCAGCCGAGTCTTTTGGGTGAGTCTGCATCGGTTCTGATGAAAAGCCACTAGTTTGGGCCCAATAACACTGAAATTGACAGAAACACATGAAAATGCATGTACGGTGTGCGCCCTAACTCTGCCAGCGCAGCCGAGCCTTTTGGGTGAGTCTGCATCGGTTCTGATGAAAAGCCATTAGTTTGGGCCCGATAACACTGAAATTGACAGAAACACATGAAAATGCATGTACGGTGTGCGCCGTGACCCTGCCAGCGCAGCCGAGCCTTTTGGGTGAGTCTGCATCGGTTCTGATGAAAAGTGACTAGTTTAGGCCCAATAACACTGAAATTGACAGAAACACATGAAAATGCATGTACGGTGTGCGCCCTGACCCTGCCAGCGCAGCCGAGCCTTTTGGGTGAGTCTGCATCGGTTCTGATGAAAAGCCACTAGTTTGGGCCCAATAACACTGAAATTGACAGAAACACATGAAAATGCATGTACGGTGTGCGCCGTGACCCTGCCAGCGCAGCCGAGCCTTTTGGGTGAGTCTGCATCGGTTCTGATGAAAAGCCATTAGTTTGGGCCCAATAACACTGAAATTGACAGAAACACATGAAAATGCATGTACGGTGTGCGCCGTGACCCTGCCAGCGCAGCCGAGGCTTTAGGGTGAGTCTGCATCGGTTCTGATGAAAAGCGACTGGTTTGGGCCCAATAACACTGAAATTGACAGAAACACATGATAATGCATGTAACGGTGTGCGCCGTGACCCTGCCAGCGCAGCCGAGCCTTTTGGGTGAGTCTGCATCGGTTCTGATGAAAAGCGACTAGTTAAGGCCCAATAACACTGAAATTGACAGAAACACATGAAAATGCATGTACGGTGTGCGCCCTGACCCTGCCAGCGCAGCCGAGTCTTTTGGGTGAGTCTGCATCGGTTCTGATGAAAAGCCACTAGTTTGGGCCCAATAACACTGAAATTGACAGAAACACATGAAAATGCATGTACGGTGTGCGCCCTAACTCTGCCAGCGCAGCCGAGCCTTTTGGGTGAGTCTGCATCGGTTCTGATGAAAAGCCATTAGTTTGGGCCTGATAACACTGAAATTGACAGAAACACATGAAAATGCATGTACGGTGTGCGCCGTGACCCTGCCAGCGCAGCCGAGCCTTTTGGGTGAGTCTGCATCGGTTCTGATGAAAAGTGACTAGTTTAGGCCCAATAACACTGAAATTGACAGAAACACATGAAAATGCATGTACGGTGTGCGCCCTGACCCTGCCAGCGCAGCCGAGCCTTTTGGGTGAGTCTGCATCGGTTCTGATGAAAAGCCACTAGTTTGGGCCCAATAACACTGAAATTGACAGAAACACATGAAAATGCATGTACGGTGTGCGCCCTGACCCTGCCAGCGCAGCCGAGCCTTTTGGGTGAGTCTGCATCGGTTCTGATGAAAAGCCATTAGTTTGGGCCCAATAACACTGAAATTGACAGAAACACATGAAAATGCATGTACGGTGTGCGCCGTGACCCTGCCAGCGCAGCCGAGGCTTTAGGGTGAGTCTGCATCGGTTCTGATGAAAAGCGACTGGTTTGGGCCCAATAACACTGAAATTGACAGAAACACATGATAATGCATGTAACGGTGTGCGCCCCGACCCTGCCAGCGCAGCCGAGCCTTTTGGGTGAGTCTGCATCGGTTCTGATGAAAAGCGACTAGTTAAGGCCCAATAACACTGAAATTGACAGAAACACATGAAAATGCATGTACGGTGTGCGCCCTGACCCTGCCAGCACAGCCGAGTCTTTTGGGTGAGTCTGCATCGGTTCTGATGAAAAGCCACTAGTTTGGGCCCAATAACACTGAAATTGACAGAAACACATGAAAATGCATGTACGGTGTGCGCCCTAACTCTGCCAGCGCAGCCGAGCCTTTTGGGTGAGTCTGCATCGGTTCTGATGAAAAGCCATTAGTTTGGGCCCGATAACACTGAAATTGACAGAAACACATGAAAATGCATGTACGGTGTGCGCCGTGACCCTGCCAGCGCAGCCGAGCCTTTTGGGTGAGTCTGCATCGGTTCTGATGAAAAGTGACTAGTTTAGGCCCAATAACACTGAAATTGACAGAAACACATGAAAATGCATGTACGGTGTGCGCCCTGACCCTGCCAGCGCAGCCGAGCCTTTTGGGTGAGTCTGCATCGGTTCTGATGAAAAGCCACTAGTTTGGGCCCAATAACACTGAAATTGACAGAAACACATGAAAATGCATGTACGGTGTGCGCCCTGACCCTGCCAGCGCAGCCGAGCCTTTTGGGTGAGTCTGCATCGGTTCTGATGAAAAGCGACTGGTTTGGGCCCAATAACATTGAAATTGACAGAAACACATGAAAATGCATGTACGGTGTGCGCCGTGACCCTGCCAGCGCAGCCGAGACTTTAGGGTGAGTCTGCATCGGTTCTGATGAAAAGCCACTAGTTTGGGCCCAATAACACTGAAATTCACAGAAAAACATGAAAATGCATGTAACGGTGTGCGCCGTGACCCTGCCAGCGCAGCCGAGGCTTTAGGGTGAGTCTGCATCGGTTCTGATGAAAAGCGACTAGTTTGGGCCCAATAACACTGAAATTGAGAGAAACACATGAAAATGCATGTACGGTGTGCGCCCTCACCCTGCCAGCGCAGCCGAGCCTTTTGGATGAGTCTGCATCGGTTCTGATGAAAAGCCACTAGTTTAGGCCCAATAACACTGAAATTGACAGAAACACATGAAAATGCATGTAAGGTGTGCGCCGTGACCCTGCCAGCGCAGCCGAGCCTTTTGGGTGAGTCTGCATCGGTTCTGATGAAAAGTGACTAGTTTAGGCCAAATAACACTGAAATTGACAGAAACACATGAAAATGCATGTACGGTGTGCGCCCTGACCCTGCCAGCGCAGCCGAGCCTTTTGGGTGAGTCTGCATCGGTTCCGATGAAAAGCGACTAGTTTAGGCCCAATAACACTGAAATTGACAGAAACACATGAAAATGCATGTACGGTGTGCGCCCTGACCCTGCCAGCGCAGCCGAGCCTTTTGGGTGAGTCTGCATCGGTTCTGATGAAAAGCGACTGGTTTGGGCCCAATAACACTGAAATTGACAGAAACACATGAAAATGCATGTACGGTGTGCGCCGTGACCCTGCCAGCGCAGCCGAGCCTTTTGGGTGAGTCTGCATCGGTTCTGATGAAAAGTGACTAGTTTAGGCCCAATAACACTGAAATTGACAGAAACACATGAAAATGCATGTACGGTGTGCGCCCTGACCCTGCCAGCGCAGCCGAGCCTTTTGGGTGAGTCTGCATCGGTTCTGATGAAAAGCCACTAGTTTGGGCCCAATAACACTGAAATTGACAGAAACACATGAAAATGCATGTACGGTGTGCGCCCTGACCCTGCCAGCGCAGCCGAGCCTTTTGGGTGAGTCTGCATCGGTTCTGATGAAAAGCGACTGGTTTGGGCCCAATAACACTGAAATTGACAGAAACACATGAAAATGCATGTACGGTGTGCGCCGTGACCCTGCCAGCGCAGCCGAGCCTTTTGGGTGAGTCTGCATCGGTTCTGATGAAAAGCCACTAGTTTGGGCCCAATAACACTGAAATTGACAGAAACACATGAAAATGCATGTACGGTGTGCGCCGTGACCCTGCCAGCGCAGCCGGGCCTTTCGGTGAGTCTGCATCGGTTCTGATGAAAAGCCACTGGTTTGGGCCCAATAACACTGAAATTGACAGAAACACATGAAAATGCATGTACGATGTGCGCCCTGACCCTGCCAGCGCAGCCGAGCCTTTTGGGTGAGTCTGCATCTGTTCTGATGAAAAGCGACTAGTTTAGGCCCAATAACACTGAAATTGACAGGAAAACATGAAAATGCATGTACGGTGTGCGCCGTGACCCTGCCAGCGCAGCCGAGGCTTTAGGGTGAGTCTGCATCGGTTCTGATGAAAAGCGACTAGTTTGGGCCCAATAACACTGAAATTGACAGAAACACATGAAAATGCATGTACGGTGTGCGCCCTGACCCTGCCAGCGCAGCCGAGCCTTTTGGGTGAGTCTGCATCGGTTCTGATGAAAAGCGACTAGTTTAGGCCCAATAACACTGAAATTGACAGAAACACATGAAAATGCATGTACGGTGTGCGCCGTGACCCTGCCAACGCAGCCGAGCCTTTTGGGTGAGTCTGCATCGGTTCTGATGAAAAGCCACTAGTTTGGGCCCAATAACACTGAAATTGACAGAAACACATGAAAATGCATGTACGGTGTGCGCCGTGACCCTGCCAGCGCAGCCGAGTCTTTTGGGTGAGTCTGCATCGGTTCTGATGAAAAGCCACTGGTTTGGGCCCAATAACACTGAAATTGACAGAAACACATGAAAATGCATGTACGGTGTGCGCCCTGACCCTGCCAGCGCAGCCGAGCCTTTTGGGTGAGTCTGCATCGGTTCTGATGAAAAGCCATTAGTTTGGGCCCGATAACTCTGAAATTGACAGAAACACATGAAAATGCATGTACGGTGTGCGCCCTGACCCTGCCAGCGCAGCCGAGCCTTTTGGGTGAGTCTGCATCAGTTCTGATGAAAAGCGACTAGTTTAGGCCCAATAACACTGAAATTGACAGAAACACATGAAAATGCATGTAACGGTGTGCGCCGTGACCCTGCCAGCGCAGCCAAGCCTTTTGGGTGAGTCTGCATCGGTTCTGATGAAAAGCCACTAGTTTGGGCCCAATAACACTGAAATTGACAGAAACACATGAAAATGCATGTACGGTGTGCGCCGTGACCCTGCCAGCGCAGCCGAGCCTTTCGGGTGAGTCTGCATCGGTTCTGATGAAAAGCCATTAGTTTGGGCCCAATAACACTGAAATTGACAGAAACACATGAAAATGCATGTACGGTGTGCGCCGTGACCCTGCCAGCGCAGCTGAGGCTTTAGGGTGAGTCTGCATCGGTTCTGATGAAAAGCGACTGGTTTGGGCCCAATAACACTGAAATTGACAGAAACACATGAAAATGCATGTAACGGTGTGCGCCGTGACCCTGCCAGCGCAGCCGAGCCTTTTGGGTGAGTCTGCATCGGTTCTGATGAAAAGCCACTAGTTTAGGCCCAATAACACTGAAATTGACAGAAACACATGAAAATGCATGTACGGTGTGCGCCCTGACCCTGCCAGCGCAGCCGAGTCTTTTGGGTAAGTCTGCATCGGTTCTGATGAAAAGCCACTAGTTTGGGCCCAATAACACTGAAATTGACAGAAACACATGAAAATGCATGTACGGTGTGCGCCGTGACCCTGCCAGCGCAGCCGAGCCTTTTGGGTGAGTCTGCATCGGTTCTGATGAAAAGCCACTAGTTTGGGCCCAATAACACTGAAATTGACAGAAACACATGAAAATGCATGTACGGTGTGAGCCCTAACTCTGCCAGCGCAGCCGAGCCTTTTGGGTGAGTCTGCATCGGTTCTGATGAAAAGCCATTAGTTTGGGCCCAATAACACTGAAATTGACAGAAACACATGAAAATGCATGTACGGTGTGCGCCGTGACCCTGCCAGCGCAGCCGAGCCTTTTGGGTGAGTCTGCATCGGTTCTGATGAAAAGCCACTAGTTTGGGCCCAATAAAAATGAAATTGACAGAAAAATATGAAAATGCATGTATGGTGTGAGCCGTGACCCTGCCAGCGTAACCGAGCCTTTTGAGTGAGTCTGCATCGGTTCTGATGAAAAGCCACTAGTTTGGGCCCAATAACACTGAAATTGACAGAAACACATGAAAATGCATGTACGGTGTGCACCGTGACCCTGCCAGCGCAGCCGAGCCTTTTGGGTGAGTCTGCATCGATTCTGATGAAGAGCCACTAGTTTGGGCCCGAAAACACTGAAATTGACAGAAACACATGAAAAATGCATGTGCGGTGCGTGCCGGGACTCTGCCAGTGCAGCCCAGCGTTTTGGGTGAGTCTGCATCGGTTCTGATGAAAAGCCACTAGTTTGGGCTCGAAAACACTGAAATTGACAGAAACACATGAAAAATGCATGTGCGGTGCGTGCCGGGACTCTGCCAGTGCAGCCCAGCGTTTTGGGTGAGTCTGCATCGATTCTGATGAAGAGCCACTAGTTTGGGCCCAATAACACTGAAATTGACAGAAAAACATGAAAATGCATGTAACGGTGTGCGCCGTGACCCTGCCAGAGCAGCCGAGGCTTTAGGGTAAGTCTGCATCGGTTCTGATGAAAAGCGACTAGTTTGGGCCCAATAACACTGAAATTGACAGAAACACATGAAAATGCATGTACGGTGTGCGCCCTGACCCTGCCAGCGAAGCCGAGCCTTTTGGGTGAGTCTGCATCGGTTCTGATGAAAAGCGACTGGTTTGGGCCCAATAACACTGAAATTGACAGAAACACATGAAAATGCATGTAACGGTGTGCGCCGTGACCCTGCCAGCGCAGCCAAGCCTTTTGGGTGAGTCTGCATCGGTTCTGATGAAAAGCCACTAGTTTAGGCCCAATAACACTGAAATTGACAGAAACACATGAAAATGCATGTACGGTGTGCGCCCTGACCCTGCCAGCGCAGCCGAGTCTTTTGGGTGAGTCTGCATCGGTTCTGATGAAAAGCCACTAGTTTGGGCCCAATAACACTGAAATTGACAGAAACACATGAAAATGCATGTACGGTGTGCGCCGTGACCCTGCCAGCGCAGCCGGGCCTTTCGGTGAGTCTGCATCGGTTCTGATGAAAAGCCACTGGTTTGGGCCCAATAACACTGAAATTGACAGAAACACATGAAAATGCATGTACGGTGTGCGCCCTGACCCTGCCAGCGCAGCCGAGCCTTTTGGGTGAGTCTGCATCAGTTCTGATGAAAAGCGACTAGTTTAGGCCCAATAACACTGAAATTGACAGGAAAACATGAAAATGCATGTACGGTGTGCGCCGTGACCCTGCCAGCGCAGCCGAGGCTTTAGGGTGAGTCTGCATCGGTTCTGATGAAAAGCGACTAGTTTGGGCCCAATAACACTGAAATTGACAGAAACACATGAAAATGCATGTACGGTGTGCGCCCTGACCCTGCCAGCGCAGCCGAGCCTTTTGGGTGAGTCTGCATCGGTTCTGATGAAAAGCCACTAGTTTAGGCCCAATAACACTGAAATTGACAGAAACACATGAAAATGCATGTACGGTGTGCGCCGTGACCCTGCCAGCGCAGCCGAGCCTTTTGGGTGAGTCTGCATCGGTTCTGATGAAAAGCCACTAGTTTGGGCCCAATAACACTGAAATTGACAGAAACACATGAAAATGCATGTACGGTGTGCGCCGTGACCCTGCCAGCGCAGCCGGGCCTTTCGGTGAGTCTGCATCGGTTCTGATGAAAAGCCACTGGTTTGGGCCCAATAACACTGAAATTGACAGAAACACATGAAAATGCATGTACGGTGTGCGCCCTGACCCTGTCAGCGCAGCCGAGCCTTTTGGGTGAGTCTCCATCTGTTCTGATGAAAAGCGACTAGTTTAGGCCCAATAACACTGAAATTGACAGGAAAACATGAAAATGCATGTACGGTGTGCGCCGTGACCCTGCCAGCGCAGCCGAGCCTTTTGGGTGAGTCTGCATCGGTTCTGATGAAAAGCCACTAGTTTGGGCCCAATAACACTGAAATTGACAGAAACACATGAAAATGCATGTACGGTGTGCGCCGTGACCCTGCCAGCGCAGCCGAGCCTTTTGGGTGAGTCTGCATCGGTTCTGATGAAAAGCCACTAGTTTGGGCCCAATAACACTGAAATTGACAGAAACACATGAAAATGCATGTACGGTGTGCGCCGTGACCCTGCCAGCGCAGCCGAGCCTTTTGGGTGAGTCTGCATCGGTTCTGATGAAAAGCCATTAGTTTGGGCCCAATAACACTGAAATTGACAGAAACACATGAAAATGCATGTACGGTGTGCGCCGTGACCCTGCCAGCGCAGCCGAGGCTTTAGGGTGAGTCTGCATCGGTTCTGATGAAAAGCGACTGGTTTGGGCCCAATAACACTGAAATTGACAGAAACACATGAAAATGCATGTAACGGTGTGCGCCGTGACCCTGCCAGCGCAGCCGAGCCTTTTGGGTGAGTCTGCATCGGTTCTGATGAAAAGCCACTAGTTTAGGCCCAATAACACTGAAATTGACAGAAACACATGAAAATGCATGTACGGTGTGCGCCCTGACCCTGCCAGCGCAGCCGAGTCTTTTGGGTAAGTCTGCATCGGTTCTGATGAAAAGCCACTAGTTTGGGCCCAATAACACTGAAATTGACAGAAACACATGAAAATGCATGTACGGTGTGCGCCGTGACCCTGCCAGCGCAGCCGAGCCTTTTGGGTGAGTCTGCATCGGTTCTGATGAAAAGCCACTAGTTTGGGCCCAATAAAAATGAAATTGACAGAAAAATATGAAAATGCATGTATGGTGTGAGCCGTGACCCTGCCAGCGTAACCGAGCCTTTTGAGTGAGTCTGCATCGGTTCTGATGAAAAGCCACTAGTTTGGGCCCAATAACACTGAAATTGACAGAAACACATGAAAATGCATGTACGGTGTGCACCGTGACCCTGCCAGCGCAGCCGAGCCTTTTGGGTGAGTCTGCATCGATTCTGATGAAGAGCCACTAGTTTGGGCCCGAAAACACTGAAATTGACAGAAACACATGAAAAATGCATGTGCGGTGCGTGCCGGGACTCTGCCAGTGCAGCCCAGCGTTTTGGGTGAGTCTGCATCGGTTCTGATGAAAAGCCACTAGTTTGGGCTCGAAAACACTGAAATTGACAGAAACACATGAAAAATGCATGTGCGGTGCGTGCCGGGACTCTGCCAGTGCAGCCCAGCGTTTTGGGTGAGTCTGCATCGATTCTGATGAAGAGCCACTAGTTTGGGCCCAATAACACTGAAATTGACAGAAAAACATGAAAATGCATGTAACGGTGTGCGCCGTGACCCTGCCAGAGCAGCCGAGGCTTTAGGGTAAGTCTGCATCGGTTCTGATGAAAAGCGACTAGTTTGGGCCCAATAACACTGAAATTGAAAGAAACACATGAAAATGCATGTACGGTGTGCGCCCTGACCCTGCCAGCGAAGCCGAGCCTTTTGGGTGAGTCTGCATCGGTTCTGATGAAAAGCGACTGGTTTGGGCCCAATAACACTGAAATTGACAGAAACACATGAAAATGCATGTAACGGTGTGCGCCGTGACCCTGCCAGCGCAGCCAAGCCTTTTGGGTGAGTCTGCATCGGTTCTGATGAAAAGCCACTAGTTTAGGCCCAATAACACTGAAATTGACAGAAACACATGAAAATGCATGTACGGTGTGCGCCCTGACCCTGCCAGCGCAGCCGAGTCTTTTGGGTGAGTCTGCATCGGTTCTGATGAAAAGCGACTAGTTTAGGCCCAATAACACTGAAATTGACAGAAACACATGAAAATGCATGTACGGTGTGCGCCGTGACCCTGCCAGCGCAGCCGAGCCTTTTGGGTGAGTCTGCATCGGTTCTGATGAAAAGCCACTAGTTTGGGCCCAATAACACTGAAATTGACAGAAACACATGAAAATGCATGTACGGTGTGCGCCGTGACCCTGCCAGCGCAGCCGAGCCTTTTGGGTGAGTCTGCATCGGTTCTGATGAAAAGCCATTAGTTTGGGCCCAATAACACTGAAATTGACAGAAACACATGAAAATGCATGTACGGTGTGCGCCGTGACCCTGCCAGCGCAGCCGAGGCTTTAGGGTGAGTCTGCATCGGTTCTGATGAAAAGCGACTGGTTTGGGCCCAATAACACTGAAATTGACAGAAACACATGAAAATGCATGTAACGGTGTGCGCCGTGACCCTGCCAGCGCAGCCGAGCCTTTTGGGTGAGTCTGCATCGGTTCTGATGAAAAGCCACTAGTTTAGGCCCAATAACACTGAAATTGACAGAAACACATGAAAATGCATGTACGGTGTGCGCCCTGACCCTGCCAGCGCAGCCGAGTCTTTTGGGTAAGTCTGCATCGGTTCTGATGAAAAGCCACTAGTTTGGGCCCAATAACACTGAAATTGACAGAAACACATGAAAATGCATGTACGGTGTGCCCCGTGACCCTGCCAGCGCAGCCGAGCCTTTTGGGTGAGTCTGCATCGGTTCCGATGAAAAGCCACTAGTTTGGGCCCAATAACACTGAAATTGACAGAAACACATGAAAATGCATGTACGATGTGCGCCCTAACTCTGCCAGCGCAGCCGAGCCTTTTGGGTGAGTCTGCATCGGTTCTGATGAAAAGCCATTAGTTTGGGCCCAATAACACTGAAATTGACAGAAACACATGAAAATGCATGTACGGTGTGCGCCGTGACCCTGCCAGCGCAGCCGAGCCTTTTGGGTGAGTCTGCATCGGTTCTGATGAAAAGCCACTAGTTTGGGCCCAATAAAAATGAAATTGACAGAAAAATATGAAAATGCATGTATGGTGTGAGCCGTGACCCTGCCAGCGTAACCGAGCCTTTTGAGTGAGTCTGCATCGGTTCTGATGAAAAGCCACTAGTTTGGGCCCAATAACACTGAAATTGACAGAAACACATGAAAATGCATGTACGGTGTGCGCCCTGACCCTGCCAGCGCAGCCGAGCCTTTTGGGTGAGTCTGCATCAGTTCTGATGAAAAGCGACTAGCTTAGGCCCAATAACACTGAAATTGACAGAAAAACATGAAAATGCATGTAACGGTGTGCGCCGTGACCCTGCCAGAGCAGCCGAGGCTTTAGGGTAAGTCTGCATCGGTTCTGATGAAAAGCGACTAGTTTGGGCCCAATAACACTGAAATTGACAGAAACACATGAAAATGCATGTACGGTGTGCGCCCTGACCCTGCCAGCGAAGCCGAGCCTTTTGGGTGAGTCTGCATCGGTTCTGATGAAAAGCGACTGGTTTGGGCCCAATAACACTGAAATTGACAGAAACACATGAAAATGCATGTAACGGTGTGCGCCGTGACCCTGCCAGCGCAGCCGAGCCTTTTGGGTGAGTCTGCATCGGTTCTGATGAAAAGCCACTAGTTTAGGCCCAATAACACTGAAATTGACAGAAACACATGAAAATGCATGTACGGTGTGCGCCCTGACCCTGCCAGCGCAGCCGAGTCTTTTGGGTGAGTCTGCATCGGTTCTGATGAAAAGCGACTAGTTTAGGCCCAATAACACTGAAATTGACAGAAACACATGAAAATGCATGTACGGTGTGCGCCGTGACCCTGCCAGCGCAGCCGAGCCTTTTGGGTGAGTCTGCATCGGTTCTGATGAAAAGCCACTAGTTTGGGCCCAATAACACTGAAATTGACAGAAACACATGAAAATGCATGTACGGTGTGCGCCGTGACCCTGCCAGCGCAGCCGAGCCTTTTGGGTGAGTCTGCATCGGTTCTGATGAAAAGCCATTAGTTTGGGCCCAATAACACTGAAATTGACAGAAACACATGAAAATGCATGTACGGTGTGCGCCGTGACCCCGCCAGCGCAGCCGAGGCTTTAGGGTGAGTCTGCATCGGTTCTGATGAAAAGCGACTGGTTTGGGCCCAATAACACTGAAATTGACAGAAACACATGAAAATGCATGTAACGGTGTGCGCCGTGACCCTGCCAGCGCAGCCGAGCCTTTTGGGTGAGTCTGCATCGGTTCTGATGAAAAGCCACTAGTTTAGGCCCAATAACACTGAAATTGACAGAAACACATGAAAATGCATGTACGGTGTGCGCCCTGACCCTGCCAGCGCAGCCGAGTCTTTTGGGTGAGTCTGCATCGGTTCTGATGAAAAGCGACTAGTTTAGGCCCAATAACACTGAAATTGACAGAAACACATGAAAATGCATGTACGGTGTGCGCCGTGACCCTGCCAGCGCAGCCGAGCCTTTTGGGTGAGTCTGCATCGGTTCTGATGAAAAGCCACTAGTTTGGGCCCAATAACACTGAAATTGACAGAAACACATGAAAATGCATGTACGGTGTGCGCCGTGACCCTGCCAGCGCAGCCGAGCCTTTTGGGTGAGTCTGCATCGGTTCTGATGAAAAGCCACTAGTTTGGGCCCAATAAAAATGAAATTGACAGAAAAATATGAAAATGCATGTATGGTGTGAGCCGTGACCCTGCCAGCGTAACCGAGCCTTTTGAGTGAGTCTGCATCGGTTCTGATGAAAAGCCACTAGTTTGGGCCCAATAACACTGAAATTGACAGAAACACATGAAAATGCATGTACGGTGTGCACCGTGACCCTGCCAGCGCAGCCGAGCCTTTTGGGTGAGTCTGCATCGATTCTGATGAAGAGCCACTAGTTTGGGCCCGAAAACACTGAAATTGACAGAAACACATGAAAAATGCATGTGCGGTGCGTGCCGGGACTCTGCCAGTGCAGCCCAGCGTTTTGGGTGAGTCTGCATCGGTTCTGATGAAAAGCCACTAGTTTGGGCTCGAAAACACTGAAATTGACAGAAACACATGAAAAATGCATGTGCGGTGCGTGCCGGGACTCTGCCAGTGCAGCCCAGCGTTTTGGGTGAGTCTGCATCGATTCTGATGAAGAGCCACTAGTTTGGGCCCAATAACACTGAAATTGACAGAAAAACATGAAAATGCATGTAACGGTGTGCGCCGTGACCCTGCCAGAGCAGCCGAGGCTTTAGGGTAAGTCTGCATCGGTTCTGATGAAAAGCGACTAGTTTGGGCCCAATAACACTGAAATTGAAAGAAACACATGAAAATGCATGTACGGTGTGCGCCCTGACCCTGCCAGCGAAGCCGAGCCTTTTGGGTGAGTCTGCATCGGTTCTGATGAAAAGCGACTGGTTTGGGCCCAATAACACTGAAATTGACAGAAACACATGAAAATGCATGTAACGGTGTGCGCCGTGACCCTGCCAGCGCAGCCAAGCCTTTTGGGTGAGTCTGCATCGGTTCTGATGAAAAGCCACTAGTTTAGGCCCAATAACACTGAAATTGACAGAAACACATGAAAATGCATGTACGGTGTGCGCCCTGACCCTGCCAGCGCAGCCGAGTCTTTTGGGTGAGTCTGCATCGGTTCTGATGAAAAGCGACTAGTTTAGGCCCAATAACACTGAAATTGACAGAAACACATGAAAATGCATGTACGGTGTGCGCCGTGACCCTGCCAGCGCAGCCGAGCCTTTTGGGTGAGTCTGCATCGGTTCTGATGAAAAGCCACTAGTTTGGGCCCAATAACACTGAAATTGACAGAAACACATGAAAATGCATGTACGGTGTGCGCCGTGACCCTGCCAGCGCAGCCGAGCCTTTTGGGTGAGTCTGCATCGGTTCTGATGAAAAGCCATTAGTTTGGGCCCAATAACACTGAAATTGACAGAAACACATGAAAATGCATGTACGGTGTGCGCCGTGACCCTGCCAGCGCAGCCGAGGCTTTAGGGTGAGTCTGCATCGGTTCTGATGAAAAGCGACTGGTTTGGGCCCAATAACACTGAAATTGACAGAAACACATGAAAATGCATGTAACGGTGTGCGCCGTGACCCTGCCAGCGCAGCCGAGCCTTTTGGGTGAGTCTACATCGGTTCTGATGAAAAGCCACTAGTTTAGGCCCAATAACACTGAAATTGACAGAAACACATGAAAATGCATGTACGGTGTGCGCCCTGACCCTGCCAGCGCAGCCGAGTCTTTTGGGTAAGTCTGCATCGGTTCTGATGAAAAGCCACTAGTTTGGGCCCAATAACACTGAAATTGACAGAAACACATGAAAATGCATGTACGGTGTGCGCCGTGACCCTGCCAGCGCAGCCGAGCCTTTTGGGTGAGTCTGCATCGGTTCTGATGAAAAGCCACTAGTTTGGGCCCAATAACACTGAAATTGACAGAAACACATGAAAATGCATGTACGATGTGCGCCCTAACTCTGCCAGCGCAGCCGAGCCTTTTGGGTGAGTCTGCATCGGTTCTGATGAAAAGCCATTAGTTTGGGCCCAATAACACTGAAATTGACAGAAACACATGAAAATGCATGTACGGTGTGCGCCGTGACCCTGCCAGCGCAGCCGAGCCTTTTGGGTGAGTCTGCATCGGTTCTGATGAAAAGCCACTAGTTTGGGCCCAATAAAAATGAAATTGACAGAAAAATATGAAAATGCATGTATGGTGTGAGCCGTGACCCTGCCAGCGTAACCGAGCCTTTTGAGTGAGTCTGCATCGGTTCTGATGAAAAGCCACTAGTTTGGGCCCAATAACACTGAAATTGACAGAAACACATGAAAATGCATGTACGGTGTGCGCCCTGACCCTGCCAGCGCAGCCGAGCCTTTTGGGTGAGTCTGCATCAGTTCTGATGAAAAGCGACTAGCTTAGGCCCAATAACACTGAAATTGACAGAAAAACATGAAAATGCATGTAACGGTGTGCGCCGTGACCCTGCCAGAGCAGCCGAGGCTTTAGGGTAAGTCTGCATCGGTTCTGATGAAAAGCGACTAGTTTGGGCCCAATAACACTGAAATTGACAGAAACACATGAAAATGCATGTACGGTGTGCGCCCTGACCCTGCCAGCGAAGCCGAGCCTTTTGGGTGAGTCTGCATCGGTTCTGATGAAAAGCGACTGGTTTGGGCCCAATAACACTGTAATTGACAGAAACACATGAAAATGCATGTAACGGTGTGCGCCGTGACCCTGCCAGCGCAGCCGAGCCTTTTGGGTGAGTCTGCATCGGTTCTGATGAAAAGCCACTAGTTTAGGCCCAATAACACTGAAATTGACAGAAACACATGAAAATGCATGTACGGTGTGCGCCCTGACCCTGCCAGCGCAGCCGAGTCTTTTGGGTGAGTCTGCATCGGTTCTGATGAAAAGCGACTAGTTTAGGCCCAATAACACTGAAATTGACAGAAACACATGAAAATGCATGTACGGTGTGCGCCGTGACCCTGCCAGCGCAGCCGAGCCTTTTGGGTGAGTCTGCATCGGTTCTGATGAAAAGCCACTAGTTTGGGCCCAATAACACTGAAATTGACAGAAACACATGAAAATGCATGTACGGTGTGCGCCGTGACCCTGCCAGCGCAGCCGAGCCTTTTGGGTGAGTCTGCATCGGTTCTGATGAAAAGCCATTAGTTTGGGCCCAATAACACTGAAATTGACAGAAACACATGAAAATGCATGTACGGTGTGCGCCGTGACCCCGCCAGCGCAGCCGAGGCTTTAGGGTGAGTCTGCATCGGTTCTGATGAAAAGCGACTGGTTTGGGCCCAATAACACTGAAATTGACAGAAACACATGAAAATGCATGTAACGGTGTGCGCCGTGACCCTGCCAGCGCAGCCGAGCCTTTTGGGTGAGTCTGCATCGGTTCTGATGAAAAGCCACTAGTTTAGGCCCAATAACACTGAAATTGACAGAAACACATGAAAATGCATGTACGGTGTGCGCCCTGACCCTGCCAGCGCAGCCGAGTCTTTTGGGTGAGTCTGCATCGGTTCTGATGAAAAGCGACTAGTTTAGGCCCAATAACACTGAAATTGACAGAAACACATGAAAATGCATGTACGGTGTGCGCCGTGACCCTGCCAGCGCAGCCGAGCCTTTTGGGTGAGTCTGCATCGGTTCTGATGAAAAGCCACTAGTTTGGGCCCAATAACACTGAAATTGACAGAAACACATGAAAATGCATGTACGGTGTGCGCCCTAACTCTGCCAGCGCAGCCGAGCCTTTTGGGTGAGTCTGCATCGGTTCTGATGAAAAGCCATTAGTTTGGGCCCAATAACACTGAAATTGACAGAAACACATGAAAATGCATGTACGGTGTGCGCCGTGACCCTGCCAGCGCAGCCGAGCCTTTTGGGTGAGTCTGCATCGGTTCTGATGAAAAGCCACTAGTTTGGGCCCAATAAAAATGAAATTGACAGAAAAATATGAAAATGCATGTATGGTGTGAGCCGTGACCCTGCCAGCGTAACCGAGCCTTTTGAGTGAGTCTGCATCGGTTCTGATGAAAAGCCACTAGTTTGGGCCCAATAACACTGAAATTGACAGAAACACATGAAAATGCATGTACGGTGTGCACCGTGACCCTGCCAGCGCAGCCGAGCCTTTTGGGTGAGTCTGCATCGATTCTGATGAAGAGCCACTAGTTTGGGCCCGAAAACACTGAAATTGACAGAAACACATGAAAAATGCATGTGCGGTGCGTGCCGGGACTCTGCCAGTGCAGCCCAGCGTTTTGGGTGAGTCTGCATCGGTTCTGATGAAAAGCCACTAGTTTGGGCTCGAAAACACTGAAATTGACAGAAACACATGAAAAATGCATGTGCGGTGCGTGCCGGGACTCTGCCAGTGCAGCCCAGCGTTTTGGGTGAGTATGCATCGATTCTGATGAAGAGCCACTAGTTTGGGTCCGAAAACACTGAAATTGAAAGAAACACATGAAAAATGCATGTGCGGTGCGTGCCGGGACTCTGCCAGTGCAGCCCAGCGTTTTGGGTGAGTCTGCATCGATTCTGATGAAGAGCCACTAGTTTGGGCCCGAAAACACTGAAATTGACAGAAACACATGAAAAAAGCATGTGCGGTGCGTGCCGGGACTCTGCCAGTGCAGCCCAGCGTTTTGGGTGAGTCTGCATCGATTCTGATGAAAAGCCACTAGTTTGGGCCCGAAAACACTGAAATGGACAGAAACACATGAAAAAAGCATGTGCGGTGCGTGCCGGGACTCTGCCAGTGCAGCCCAGCGTTTTGGGTGAGTCTGCATCGATTCTGATGAAAAGCCACTAGTTTGGGCCCGAAAACACTGAAATTGACAGAAACACATGAAAAATGCATGTGCGGTGCGTGCTGGGACTCTGCCAGTGCAGCCCAGCGTTTTGGGTGAGTCTGCATCGATTCTGATGAAAAGCCACTAGTTTGGGCCCGAAAACACTGAAATTGACAGAAACACATGAAAAATGCATGTGCGGTGCGTGCCGGGACTCTGCCAGTGCAGCCCAGCGTTTTGGGTGAGTCTGCATCGATTCTGATGAAAAGCCACTAGTTTGGGCCCGAAAACACTGAAATTGACAGAAACACATGAAAAATGCATGTGCGGTGCGTGCCGGGACTCTGCCAGTGCAGCCCAGCGTTTTGGGTGAGTCTGCATCGATTCTGATGAAAAGCCACTAGTTTGGGCCCGAAAACACTGAAATTGACAGAAACACATGAAAAATGCATGTGCGGTGCGTGCCGGGACTCTGCCAGTGCAGCCCAGCGTTTTGGGTGAGTCTGCATCGATTCTGATGAAAAGCCACTAGTCTGGGCCCGAAAACACTGAAATTGACAGAAACACATGAAAAATGCATGTGCGGTGCGTGCCGTGACCCTGCCAGTGCAGCCCAGCGTTTTGGGTGAGTCTGCATCGATTCTGATGAAGAGCCACTAGTTTGGGCCCGAAAACACTGAAATTGACAGAAACACATGAAAAATGCATGTGCGGTGCGTGCCGGGACTCTGCCAGTGCAGCCCAGCGTTTTGGGTGAGTCTGCATCGATTCTGATGAAAAGCCACTAGTTTGGGCCCGAAAACACTGAAATTGACAGAAACACATGAAAAATGCATGTGCGGTGCGTGCCGGGACTCTGCCAGTGCAGCCCAGCGTTTTGGGTGAGTCTGCATCGATTCTGATGAAAAGCCACTAGTTTGGGCCCGAAAACACTGAAATTGACAGAAACACATGAAAAATGCATGTGCGGTGCGTGCCGTGACCCTGCCAGTGCAGCCCAGCGTTTTGGGTGAGTCTGCATCGATTCTGATGAAGAGCCGCTAGTTTGGGCCCGAAAACACTGAAATTGACAGAAACACATGAAAAATGCATGTGCGGTGCGTGCCGGGACTCTGCCAGTGCAGCCCAGCGTTTTGGGTGAGTCTGCATCGATTCTGATGAAGAGCCACTAGTTTGGGCCCGAAAACACTGAAATTGACAGAAACACATGAAAAATGCATGTGCGGTGCGTGCCGGGACTCTGCCAGTGCAGCCCAGCGTTTTGGGTGAGTCTGCATCGATTCTGATGAAAAGCCACTAGTTTGGGCCCGAAAACACTGAAATTGACAGAAACACATGAAAAATGCATGTGCGGTGCGTGCCGTGACTCTGCCAGTGCAGCCCAGCGTTTTGGGTGAGTCTGCATCGATTCTGATGAAAACCCACTAGTTTGGGCCCAATAACACTGAAATTGACAGAAACACATGAAAAATGCATGTGCGGTGCGTGCCGGGACTCTGCCAGTGCAGCCCAGCGTTTTGGGTGAGTCTGCATCGATTCTGATGAAAAGCCACTAGTTTGGGCCCGAAAACACTGAAATTGACAGAAACACATGAAAAATGCATGTGCGGTGCGTGCCGTGACCCTGCCAGTGCAGCCCAGCGTTTTGGGTGAGTCTGCATCGATTCTGATGAAGAGCCACTAGTTTGGGCCCGAAAACACTGAAATTGACAGAAACACATGAAAAATGCATGTGCGGTGCGTGCCGGGACTCTGCCAGTGCAGCCCAGCGTTTTGGGTGAGTCTGCATCGATTCTGATGAAAAGCCACTAGTTTGGGCCCGAAAACACTGAAATTGACAGAAACACATGAAAAATGCATGTGCGGTGCGTGCCGTGACTCTGCCAGTGCAGCCCAGCGTTTTGGGTGAGTCTGCATCGATTCTGATGAAAAGCCACTAGTTTGGGCCCGAAAACACTGAAATTGACAGAAAACACATGAAAAATGCATGTGCGGTGCGTGCCGGGACTCTGCCAGTGCAGCCCAGCGTTTTGGGTGAGTCTGCATCGATTCTGATGAGAAGCCACTAGTTTGGGCCCGAAAACACTGAAATTGACAGAAACACATGAAAAATGCATGTGCGGTGCGTGCCGGGACTCTGCCAGTGCAGCCCAGCGTTTTGGGTGAGTCTGCATCGATTCTGATGAAAAGCCACTAGTTTGGGCCCGAAAACACTGAAATTGACAGAAACACATGAAAAATGCATGTGCGGTGCATGCCGTGACCCTGCCAGTGCAGCCCAGCGTTTTGGGTGAGTCTGCATCGATTCTGATGAAGAGCCACTAGTTTGGGCCCGAAAACACTGAAATTGACAGAAACACATGAAAAATGCATGTGCGGTGCGTGCCGGGACTCTGCCAGTGCAGCCCAGCGTTTTGGGTGAGTCTGCATCGATTCTGATGAAAAGCCACTAGTTTGGGCCCGAAAACACTGAAATTGACAGAAACACATGAAAAATGCATGTGCGGTGCGTGCCGGGACTCTGCCAGTGCAGCCCAGCGTTTTGGGTGAGTCTGCATCGATTCTGATGAAGAGCCACTAGTTTGGGCTCGAAAACACTGAAATTGACAGAAACACATGAAAAATGCATGTGCGGTGCGTGCCGGGACTCTGCCAGTGCAGCCCAGCATTTTGGGTGAGTCTGCATCGATTCTGATGAAGAGCCACTAGTTTGGGCCCGAAAACACTGAAATTGACAGAAACACATGAAAAATGCATGTGCGGTGCGTGCCGGGACTCTGCCAGTGCAGCCCAGCGTTTTGGGTGAGTCTGCATCGATTCTGATGAAAAGCCACTAGTTTGGGCCCGAAAACACTGAAATTGACAGAAACACATGAAAAATGCATGTGCGGTGCGTGCCGGGACTCTGCCAGTGCAGCCCAGCGTTTTGGGTGAGTCTGCATCGATTCTGATGAAAAGCCACTAGTTTGGGCCCGAAAACACTGAAATTGACAGAAACACATGAAAAATGCATGTGCGGTGCGTGCCGGGACTCTGCCAGTGCAGCCCAGCGTTTTGGGTGAGTCTGCATCGATTCTGATGAAAAGCCACTAGTTTGGGCCCGAAAACACTGAAATTGACAGAAACACATGAAAAATGCATGTGCGGTGCGTGCCGGGACTCTGCCAGTGCAGCCCAGCGTTTTGGGTGAGTCTGCATCGATTCTGATGAAGAGCCACTAGTTTGGGCCCGAAAACACTGAAATTGACAGAAACACATGAAAAATGCATGTGCGGTGCGTGCCGGGACTCTGCCAGTGCAGCCCAGCGTTTTGGGTGAGTCTGCATCGATTCTGATGAAAAGCCACTAGTTTGGGCCCGAAAACACTGAAATTGACAGAAACACATGAAAAATGCATGTGCGGTGCGTGCCGGGACGCTGCCAGTGCAGCCCAGCGTTTTGGGTGAGTCTGCATCGATTCTGATGAAAAGCCACTAGTTTGGGCCCGAAAACACTGAAATTGACGGAAACACATGAAAAATGCATGTGCGGTGCGTGCCGGGACTCTGCCAGTGCAGCCCAGCGTTTTGGGTGAGTCTGCATCGATTCTGATGAAAAGCCACTAGTTTGGGCCCGAAAACACTGAAATTGACAGAAACACATGAAAAATGCATGTGCGGTGCGTGCCGGGACTCTGCCAGTGCAGCCCAGCGTTTTGGGTGAGTCTGCATCGATTCTGATGAAAAGCCACTAGTTTGGGCCCGAAAACACTGAAATTGACAGAAACACATGAAAAATGCATGTGCGGTGCGTGCCGGGACTCTGCCAGTGCAGCCCAGCGTTTTGGGTGAGTCTGCATCGATTCTGATGAAAAGCCACTAGTTTGGGCCCGAAAACACTGAAATTGACAGAAACACATGAAAAATGCATGTGCGGTGCGTGCCGGGACTCTGCCAGTGCAGCCCAGCGTTTTGGGTGAGTCTGCATCGATTCTGATGAAAAGCCACTAGTTTGGGCCCGAAAACACTGAAATTGACAGAAACACATGAAAATGCATGTACGGTGTGCGCCCTGACCCTGCCAACGCAGCCGAGCCTTTTGGGTGAGTCTGCATCGGTTCTGATGAAAAGCGACTAGTTTAGGCCCAATAACACTGAAATTGACAGAAACACATGAAAATGCATGTACGGTGTGCGCCGTGACCCTGCCAGCGCAGCCAAGCCTTTTGGGTGAGTCTGCATCGGTTCTGATGAAAAGCCACTAGTTTGGGCCCGAAAACACTGAAATTGACAGAAACACATGAAAAATGCATGTGCGGTGCGTGCCGGGACTCTGCCAGTGCAGCCCAGCGTTTTGGGTGAGTCTGCATCGATTCTGATGAAAAGCCACTAGTTTGGGCCCGAAAACACTGAAATTGACAGAAACACATGAAAAATGCATGTGCGGTGCGTGCCGGGACTCTGCCAGTGCAGCCCAGCGTTTTGGGTGAGTCTGCATCGATTCTGATGAAAAGCCACTAGTTTGGGCCCGAAAACACTGAAATTGACAGAAACACATGAAAAATGCATGTGCGGTGCGTGCCAGGACTCTGCCAGTGCAGCCCAGCGTTTTGGGTGAGTCTGCATCGATTCTGATGAAAAGCCACTAGTTTGGGCCCGAAAACACTGAAATTGACAGAAACACATGAAAAATGCATGTGCGGTGCGTGCCGGGACGCTGCCAGTGCAGCCCAGCGTTTTGGGTGAGTCTGCATCGATTCTGATGAAAAGCCACTAGTTTGGGCCCGAAAACACTGAAATTGACAGAAACACATGAAAAATGTATGTGCGGTGCGTGCCGGGACTCTGCCAGTGCAGCCCAGCGTTTTGGGTGAGTCTGCATCGATTCTGATGAAAAGCCACTAGTTTGGGCCCGAAAACACTGAAATGGACAGAAACACATGAAAAATGCATGTGCGGTGCGTGCCGGGACTCTGCCAGTGCAGCCCAGCGTTTTGGGTGAGTCTGCATCGATTCTGATGAAAAGCCACTAGTTTGGGCCCGAAAACACTGAAATTGACGGAAACACATGAAAAATGCATGTGCGGTGCGTGCCGGGACTCTGCCAGTGCAGCCCAGCGTTTTGGGTGAGTCTGCATCGATTCTGATGAAAAGCCACTAGTTTGGGCCCGAAAACACTGAAATTGACAGAAACACATGAAAAATGCATGTGCGGTGCGTGCCGGGACTCTGCCAGTGCAGCCCAGCGTTTTGGGTGAGTCTGCATCGATTCTGATGAAAAGCCACTAGTTTGGGCCCGAAAACACTGAAATTGACAGAAACACATGAAAAATGCATGTGCGGTGCGTGCCGTGACTCTGCCAGTGCAGCCCAGCGTTTTGGGTGAGTCTGCATCAATTCTGATGAAAAGCCACTAGTTTGGGCCCGAAAACACTGAAATTGACAGAAACACATGAAAAATGCATGTGCGGTGCGTGCCGGGACTCTGCCAGTGCAGCCCAGCGTTTTGGGTGAGTCTGCATCGATTCTGATGAAAAGCCACTAGTTTGGGCCCGAAAACACTGAAATTGACAGAAACACATGAAAATGCATGTACGGTGTGCGCCCTGACCCTGCCAACGCAGCCGAGCCTTTTGGGTGAGTCTGCATCGGTTCTGATGAAAAGCGACTAGTTTAGGCCCAATAACACTGAAATTGACAGAAACACATGAAAATGCATGTACGGTGTGCGCCGTGACCCTGCCAGCGCAGCCAAGCCTTTTGGGTGAGTCTGCATCGGTTCTGATGAAAAGCCACTAGTTTGGGCCCGAAAACACTGAAATTGACAGAAACACATGAAAAATGCATGTGCGGTGCGTGCTGGGACTCTGCCAGTGCAGCCCAGCGTTTTGGGTGAGTCTGCATCGATTCTGATGAAAAGCCACTAGTTTGGGCCCGAAAACACTGAAATTGACAGAAACACATGAAAAATGCATGTGCGGTGCGTGCCGGGACTCTGCCAGTGCAGCCCAGCGTTTTGGGTGAGTCTGCATCGATTCTGATGAAAAGCCACTAGTTTGGGCCCGAAAACACTGAAATTGACAGAAACACATGAAAAATGCATGTGCGGTGCGTGCCGGGACTCTGCCAGTGCAGCCCAGCGTTTTGGGTGAGTCTGCATCGATTCTGATGAAGAGCCACTAGTTTGGGCCCGAAAACACTGAAATTGACAGAAACACATGAAAAATGCATGTGCGGTGCGTGCCGGGACTCTGCCAGTGCAGCCCAGCGTTTTGGGTGAGTCTGCATCGATTCTGATGAAAAGCCACTAGTTTGGGCTCGAAAACACTGAAATTGACAGAAACACATGAAAAATGCATGTGCGGTGCGTGCCGGGACTCTGCCAGTGCAGCCCAGCGTTTTGGGTGAGTCTGCATCGATTCTGATGAAGAGCCACTAGTTTGGGCCCGAAAACACTGAAATTGAAAGAAACACATGAAAAATGCATGTGCGGTGCGTGCCGGGACTCTGCCAGTGCAGCCCAGCGTTTTGGGTGAGTCTGCATCGATTCTGATGAAGAGCCACTAGTTTGGGCCCGAAAACACTGAAATTGACAGAAACACATGAAAAATGCATGTGCGGTGCGTGCCGGGACTCTGCCAGTGCAGCCCAGCGTTTTGGGTGAGTCTGCATCGATTCTGATGAAAAGCCACTAGTTTGGGCCCGAAAACACTGAAATTGACGGAAACACATGAAAAATGCATGTGCGGTGCGTGCCGGGACTCTGCCAGTGCAGCCCAGCGTTTTGGGTGAGTCTGCATCGATTCTGATGAAAAGCCACTAGTTTGGGCCCGAAAACACTGAAATTGACGGAAACACATGAAAAATGCATGTGCGGTGCGTGCCGGGACTCTGCCAGTGCAGCCCAGCGTTTTGGGTGAGTCTGCATCGATTCTGATGAAAAGCCACTAGTTTGGGCCCGAAAACACTGAAATTGACAGAAACACATGAAAAATGCATGTGCGGTGCGTGCCGGGACTCTGCCAGTGCAGCCCAGCGTTTTGGGTGAGTCTGCATCGATTCTGATGAAAAGCCACTAGTTTGGGCCCGAAAACACTGAAATTGACAGAAACACATGAAAAATGCATGTGCGGTGCGTGCCGTGACTCTGCCAGTGCAGCCCAGCGTTTTGGGTGAGTCTGCATCGATTCTGATGAAAAGCCACTAGTTTGGGCCCGAAAACACTGAAATTGACAGAAACACATGAAAAATGCATGTGCGGTGCGTGCCGGGACTCTGCCAGTGCAGCCCAGCGTTTTGGGTGAGTCTGCATCGATTCTGATGAAAAGCCACTAGTTTGGGCCCGAAAACACTGAAATTGACAGAAACACATGAAAAATGCATGTGCGGTGCGTGCCGGGACTCTGCCAGTGCAGCCCAGCGTTTTGGGTGAGTCTGCATCGATTCTGATGAAAAGCCACTAGTTTGGGCCCGAAAACACTGAAATTGACAGAAACACATGAAAATGCATGTACGGTGTGCGCCCTGACCCTGCCAACGCAGCCGAGCCTTTTGGGTGAGTCTGCATCGGTTCTGATGAAAAGCGACTAGTTTAGGCCCAATAACACTGAAATTGACAGAAACACATGAAAATGCATGTACGGTGTGCGCCGTGACCCTGCCAGCGCAGCCAAGCCTTTTGGGTGAGTCTGCATCGGTTCTGATGAAAAGCCACTAGTTTGGGCCCGAAAACACTGAAATTGACAGAAACACATGAAAAATGCATGTGCGGTGCGTGCCGGGACTCTGCCAGTGCAGCCCAGTGTTTTGGGTGAGTCTGCATCGATTCTGATGAAAAGCCACTAGTTTGGGCCCGAAAACACTGAAATTGACAGAAACACATGAAAAATGCATGTGCGGTGCGTGCCGGGACTCTGCCAGTGCAGCCCAGCGTTTTGGGTGAGTCTGCATCGATTCTGATGAAAAGCCACTAGTTTGGGCCCGAAAACACTGAAATTGACAGAAACACATGAAAAATGCATGTGCGGTGCGTGCCAGGACTCTGCCAGTGCAGCCCAGCGTTTTGGGTGAGTCTGCATCGATTCTGATGAAAAGCCACTAGTTTGGGCCCGAAAACACTGAAATTGACAGAAACACATGAAAAATGCATGTGCGGTGCGTGCCGGGACGCTGCCAGTGCAGCCCAGCGTTTTGGGTGAGTCTGCATCGATTCTGATGAAAAGCCACTAGTTTGGGCCCGAAAACACTGAAATTGACAGAAACACATGAAAAATGTATGTGCGGTGCGTGCCGGGACTCTGCCAGTGCAGCCCAGCGTTTTGGTGAGTCTGCATCGATTCTGATGAAAAGCCACTAGTTTGGGCCCGAAAACACTGAAATGGACAGAAACACATGAAAAATGCATGTGCGGTGCGTGCCGGGACTCTGCCAGTGCAGCCCAGCGTTTTGGGTGAGTCTGCATCGATTCTGATGAAAAGCCACTAGTTTGGGCCCGAAAACACTGAAATTGACGGAAACACATGAAAAATGCATGTGCGGTGCGTGCCGGGACTCTGCCAGTGCAGCCCAGCGTTTTGGGTGAGTCTGCATCGATTCTGATGAAAAGCCACTAGTTTGGGCCCGAAAACACTGAAATTGACGGAAACACATGAAAAATGCATGTGCGGTGCGTGCCGGGACTCTGCCAGTGCAGCCCAGCGTTTTGGGTGAGTCTGCATCGATTCTGATGAAAAGCCACTAGTTTGGGCCCGAAAACACTGAAATTGACAGAAACACATGAAAAATGCATGTGCGGTGCGTGCCGGGACTCTGCCAGTGCAGCCCAGCGTTTTGGGTGAGTCTGCATCGATTCTGATGAAAAGCCACTAGTTTGGGCCCGAAAACACTGAAATTGACAGAAACACATGAAAAATGCATGTGCGGTGCGTGCCGTGACTCTGCCAGTGCAGCCCAGCGTTTTGGGTGAGTCTGCATCAATTCTGATGAAAAGCCACTAGTTTGGGCCCGAAAACACTGAAATTGACAGAAACACATGAAAAATGCATGTGCGGTGCGTGCCGGGACTCTGCCAGTGCAGCCCAGCGTTTTGGGTGAGTCTGCATCGATTCTGATGAAAAGCCACTAGTTTGGGCCCGAAAACACTGAAATTGACAGAAACACATGAAAATGCATGTACGGTGTGCGCCGGGACTCTGCCAGTGCAGCCCAGCGTTTTGGGTGAGTCTGCATCGATTCTGATGAAAAGCCACTAGTTTGGGCCCGAAAACACTGAAATTGACAGAAACACATGAAAATGCATGTACGGTGTGCGCCCTGACCCTGCCAACGCAGCCGAGCCTTTTGGGTGAGTCTGCATCGGTTCTGATGAAAAGCGACTAGTTTAGGCCCAATAACACTGAAATTGACAGAAACACATGAAAATGCATGTACGGTGTGCGCCGTGACCCTGCCAGCGCAGCCAAGCCTTTTGGGTGAGTCTGCATCGGTTCTGATGAAAAGCCACTAGTTTGGGCCCGAAAACACTGAAATTGACAGAAACACATGAAAAATGCATGTGCGGTGCGTGCCGGGACTCTGCCAGTGCAGCCCAGCGTTTTGGGTGAGTCTGCATCGATTCTGATGAAAAGCCACTAGTTTGGGCCCGAAAACACTGAAATTGACAGAAACACATGAAAAATGCATGTGCGGTGCGTGCCGGGACTCTGCCAGTGCAGCCCAGCGTTTTGGGTGAGTCTGCATCGATTCTGATGAAAAGCCACTAGTTTGGGCCCGAAAACACTGAAATTGACAGAAACACATGAAAAATGCATGTGCGGTGCGTGCCGTGACTCTGCCAGTGCAGCCCAGCGTTTTGGGTGAGTCTGCATCGATTCTGATGAAAAGCCACTAGTTTGGGCCCGAAAACACTGAAATTGACAGAAACACATGAAAAATGCATGTGCGGTGCGTGCCGGGACTCTGCCAGTGCAGCCCAGCGTTTTGGGTGAGTCTGCATCGATTCTGATGAAAAGCCACTAGTTTGGGCCCGAAAACACTGAAATTGACAGAAACACATGAAAAATGCATGTGCGGTGCGTGCCGTGACTCTGCCAGTGCAGCCCAGCGTTTTGGGTGAGTCTGCATCGATTCTGATGAAAAGCCACTAGTTTGGGCCCGAAAACACTGAAATTGACAGAAACACATGAAAAATGCATGTGCGGTGCGTGCCGTGACTCTGCCAGTGCAGCCCAGCGTTTTGGTGAGTCTGCATCGATTCTGATGAAAAGCCACTAGTTTGGGCCAGAAAACACTGAAATTGACAGAAACACATGAAAAATGCATGTGCGGTGCGTGCCGGGACTCTGCCAGTGCAGCCCAGCGTTTTGGGTGAGTCTGCATCGATTCTGATGAAAAGCCACTAGTTTGGGCCAGAAAACACTGAAATTGACAGAAACACATGAAAAATGCATGTGCGGTGCGTGCCGGGACTCTGCCAGTGCAGCCCAGCGTTTTGGGGTGAGTCTGCATCGATTCTGATGAAGAGCCACTAGTTTGGGCCCGAAAACACTGAAATTGACAGAAACACATGAAAAATGCATGTGCGGTGCGTGCCGGGACTCTGCCAGTGCAGCCCAGCGTTTTGGGTGAGTCTGCATCGATTCTGATGAAAAGCCACTAGTTTGGGCCCGAAACACTGAAATTGACAGAAACACATGAAAAATGCATGTGCGGTGCGTGCCGGGACTCTGCCAGTGCAGCCCAGCGTTTTGGGTGAGTCTGCATCGATTCTGATGAAAAGCCACTAGTTTGGGCCCGAAACACTGAAATTGACAGAAACACATGAAAAATGCATGTGCGGTGCGTCGGTGCGTGCCGGGACTCTGCCAGTGCAGCCCAGCGTTTTGGGTGAGTCTGCATCGGTTCTGATGAAAAGCCACTAGTTTGGGCTCGAAAACACTGAAATTGACAGAAACACATGAAAAATGCATGTGCGGTGCGTGCCGGGACTCTGCCAGTGCAGCCCAGCGTTTTGGGTGAGTCTGCATCGATTCTGATGAAGAGCCACTAACTTGGGCCCGAAAACACTGAAATTGAAAGAAACACATGAAAAATGCATGTGCGGTGCGTGCCGGGACTCTGCCAGTGCAGCCCAGCGTTTTGGGTGAGTCTGCATCGATTCTGATGAAAAGCCACTAGTTTGGGCCCGAAAACACTGAAATTGACAGAAACACATGAAAAATGCATGTGCGGTGCGTGCCGGGACTCTGCCAGTGCAGCCCAGCGTTTTGGGTGAGTCTGCATTGATTCTGATGAAGAGCCACTAACTTGGGCCCGAAAACACTGAAATTGAAAGAAACACATGAAAAATGCATGTGCGGTGCGTGCCGGGACTCTGCCAGTGCAGCCCAGCGTTTTGGGTGAGTCTGCATCGATTCTGATGAAGAGCCACTAGTTTGGGCCCGAAAACACTGAAATTGAAAGAAACACATGAAAAATGCATGTGCGGTGCGTGCCGGGACTCTGCCAGTGCAGCCCAGCGTTTTGGGTGAGTCTGCATCGATTCTGATGAAGAGCCACTAGTTTGGGCCCGAAAACACTGAAATTGACAGAAACACATGAAAAATGCATGTGCGGTGCGTGCCGGGACTCTGCCAGTGCAGCCCAGCGTTTTGGGTGAGTCTGCATCGATTCTGATGAAAAGCCACTAGTTTGGGCCCGAAAACACTGAAATTGACAGAAACACATGAAAAATGCATGTGCGGTGCGTGCCGGGACTCTGCCAGTGCAGCCCAGCGTTTTGGGTGAGTCTGCATCGATTCTGATGAAAAGCCACTAGTTTGGGCCCGAAAACACTGAAATTGACAGAAACACATGAAAAATGCATGTGCGGTGCGTGCCGTGACTCTGCCAGTGCAGCCCAGCGTTTTGGGTGAGTCTGCATCGATTCTGATGAAAAGCCACTAGTTTGGGCCCGAAAACACTGAAATTGACAGAAACACATGAAAAATGCATGTGCGGTGCGTGCCGGGACTCTGCCAGTGCAGCCCAGCGTTTTGGGTGAGTCTGCATCGATTCTGATGAAAAGCCACTAGTTTGGGCCCGAAAACACTGAAATTGACAGAAACACATGAAAAATGCATGTGCGGTGCGTGCCGGGACTCTGCCAGTGCAGCCCAGCGTTTTGGGTGAGTCTGCATCGATTCTGATGAAAAGCCACTAGTTTGGGCCCGAAAACACTGAAATTGACAGAAACACATGAAAAATGCATGTGCGGTGCGTGCCGTGACTCTGCCAGTGCAGCCCAGCTTTTTGGGTGAGTCTGCATCGATTCTGATGAAAAGCCACTAGTCTGGGCCCGAAAACACTGAAATTGACAGAAACACATGAAAAATGCATGTGCGGTGCGTGCCGTGACCCTGCCAGTGCAGCCCAGCGTTTTGGGTGAGTCTGCATCGATTCTGATGAAAAGCCACTAGTTTGGGCCCGAAAACACTGAAATTGACAGAAACACATGAAAAATGCATGTGCGGTGCGTGCCGGGACTCTGCCAGTGCAGCCCAGCGTTTTGGGTGAGTCTGCATCGATTCTGATGAAGAGCCACTAGTTTGGGCCCGAAAACACTGAAATTGACAGAGACACATGAAAAATGCATGTGCGGTGCGTGCCGGGACTCTGCCAGTGCAGCCCAGCGTTTTGGGTGAGTCTGCATCGATTCTGATGAAGAGCCACTAGTTTGGGCCCGAAAACACTGAAATTGACAGAAACACATGAAAAATGCATGTGCGGTGCGTGCCGGGACTCTGCCAGTGCAGCCCAGCGTTTTGGGTGAGTCTGCATCGGTTCTGATGAAAAGCCACTAGTTTGGGCTCGAAAACACTGAAATTGACAGAAACACATGAAAAATGCATGTGCGGTGCGTGCCGGGACTCTGCCAGTGCAGCCCAGCGTTTTGGGTGAGTCTGCATCGATTCTGATGAAGAGCCACTAGTTTGGGCCCGAAAACACTGAAATTGAAAGAAACACATGAAAAATGCATGTGCGGTGCGTGCCGGGACTCTGCCAGTGCAGCCCAGCATTTTGGGTGAGTCTGCATCGATTCTGATGAAGAGCCACTAGTTTGGGCCCGAAAACACTGAAATTGACAGAAACACATGAAAAATGCATGTGCGGTGCGTGCCGGGACTCTGCCAGTGCAGCCCAGCGTTTTGGGTGAGTCTGCATCGATTCTGATGAAAAGCCACTAGTTTGGGCCCGAAAACACTGAAATTGACAGAAACACATGAAAAATGCATGTGCGGTGCGTGCCGTGACTCTGCCAGTGCAGCCCAGCGTTTTGGGTGAGTCTGCATCGATTCTGATGAAAAGCCACTAGTTTGGGCCCGAAAACACTGAAATTGACAGAAACACATGAAAAATGCATGTGCGGTGCGTGCCGGGACTCTGCCAGTGCAGCCCAGCGTTTTGGGTGAGTCTGCATCGATTCTGATGAAAAGCCACTAGTTTGGGCCCGAAAACACTGAAATTGACAGAAACACATGAAAAATGCATGTGCGGTGCGTGCCGTGACTCTGCCAGTGCAGCCCAGCGTTTTGGGTGAGTCTGCATCGATTCTGATGAAAAGCCACTAGTCTGGGCCCGAAAACACTGAAATTGACAGAAACACATGAAAAATGCATGTGCGGTGCGTGCCGTGACCCTGCCAGTGCAGCCCAGCGTTTTGGGTGAGTCTGCATCGATTCTGATGAAAAGCCACTAGTTTGGGCCCGAAAACACTGAAATTGACAGAAACACATGAAAAATGCATGTGCGGTGCGTGCCGGGACTCTGCCAGTGCAGCCCAGCGTTTTGGGTGAGTCTGCATCGATTCTGATGAAGAGCCACTAGTTTGGGCCCGAAAACACTGAAATTGACAGAGACACATGAAAAATGCATGTGCGGTGCGTGCCGGGACTCTGCCAGTGCAGCCCAGCGTTTTGGGTGAGTCTGCATCGATTCTGATGAAGAGCCACTAGTTTGGGCCCGAAAACACTGAAATTGACAGAAACACATGAAAAAATGCATGTGCGGTGCGTGCCGGGACTCTGCCAGTGCAGCCCAGCGTTTTGGGTGAGTCTGCATCGGTTCTGATGAAAAGCCACTAGTTTGGGCTCGAAAACACTGAAATTGACAGAAACACATGAAAAATGCATGTGCGGTGCGTGCCGGGACTCTGCCAGTGCAGCCCAGCGTTTTGGGTGAGTCTGCATCGATTCTGATGAAGAGCCACTAGTTTGGGCCCGAAAACACTGAAATTGAAAGAAACACATGAAAAATGCATGTGCGGTGCGTGCCGGGACTCTGCCAGTGCAGCCCAGCATTTTGGGTGAGTCTGCATCGATTCTGATGAAGAGCCACTAGTTTGGGCCCGAAAACACTGAAATTGACAGAAACACATGAAAAATGCATGTGCGGTGCGTGCCGGGACTCTGCCAGTGCAGCCCAGCGTTTTGGGTGAGTCTGCATCGATTCTGATGAAAAGCCACTAGTTTGGGCCCGAAAACACTGAAATTGACAGAAACACATGAAAAATGCATGTGCGGTGCGTGCCGGGACTCTGCCAGTGCAGCCCAGCGTTTTGGGTGAGTCTGCATCGATTCTGATGAAAAGCCACTAGTTTGGGCCCGAAAACACTGAAATTGACGGAAACACATGAAAAATGCATGTGCGGTGCGTGCCGGGACTCTGCCAGTGCAGCCCAGCGTTTTGGGTGAGTCTGCATCGATTCTGATGAAAAGCCACTAGTTTGGGCCCGAAAACACTGAAATTGACAGAAACACATGAAAAATGCATGTGCGGTGCGTGCCGTGACTCTGCCAGTGCAGCCCAGCGTTTTGGGTGAGTCTGCATCGATTCTGATGAAAAGCCACTAGTTTGGGCCCGAAAACACTGAAATTGACAGAAACACATGAAAAATGCATGTGCGGTGCGTGCCGGGACTCTGCCAGTGCAGCCCAGCGTTTTGGGTGAGTCTGCATCGATTCTGATGAAAAGCCACTAGTTTGGGCCCGAAAACACTGAAATTGACAGAAACACATGAAAAATGCATGTGCGGTGCGTGCCGGGACTCTGCCAGTGCAGCCCAGCGTTTTGGGTGAGTCTGCATCGATTCTGATGAAAAGCCACTAGTTTGGGCCCGAAAACACTGAAATTGACGGAAACACATGAAAAATGCATGTGCGGTGCGTGCCGGGACTCTGCCAGTGCAGCCCAGCGTTTTGGGTGAGTCTGCATCGATTCTGATGAAAAGCCACTAGTTTGGGCCCGAAAACACTGAAATTGACAGAAACACATGAAAAATGCATGTGCGGTGCGTGCCGTGACTCTGCCAGTGCAGCCCAGCGTTTTGGGTGAGTCTGCATCGATTCTGATGAAAAGCCACTAGTTTGGGCCCGAAAACACTGAAATTGACAGAAACACATGAAAAATGCATGTGCGGTGCGTGCCGGGACTCTGCCAGTGCAGCCCAGCGTTTTGGGTGAGTCTGCATCGATTCTGATGAAAAGCCACTAGTTTGGGCCCGAAAACACTGAAATTGACAGAAACACATGAAAAATGCATGTGCGGTGCGTGCCGGGACTCTGCCAGTGCAGCCCAGCGTTTTGGGTGAGTCTGCATCGGTTCTGATGAAAAGCCACTAGTTTGGGCTCGAAAACACTGAAATTGACAGAAACACATGAAAAATGCATGTGCGGTGCGTGCCGGGACTCTGCCAGTGCAGCCCAGCGTTTTGGGTGAGTCTGCATCGATTCTGATGAAGAGCCACTAGTTTGGGCCCGAAAACACTGAAATTGAAAGAAACACATGAAAAATGCATGTGCGGTGCGTGCCGGGACTCTGCCAGTGCAGCCCAGCGTTTTGGGTGAGTCTGCATCGATTCTGATGAAAAGCCACTAGTTTGGGCCCGAAAACACTGAAATTGACAGAAACACATGAAAAATGCATGTGCGGTGCGTGCCGGGACTCTGCCAGTGCAGCCCAGCGTTTTGGGTGAGTCTGCATCGATTCTGATGAAGAGCCACTAGTTTGGGCCCGAAAACACTGAAATTGACAGAAACACATGAAAAATGCATGTGCGGTGCGTGCCGGGACTCTGCCAGTGCAGCCCAGCGTTTTGGGTGAGTCTGCATCGGTTCTGATGAAAAGCCACTAGTTTGGGCTCGAAAACACTGAAATTGACAGAAACACATGAAAAATGCATGTGCGGTGCGTGCCGGGACTCTGCCAGTGCAGCCCAGCGTTTTGGGTGAGTCTGCATCGATTCTGATGAAGAGCCACTAGTTTGGGCCCGAAAACACTGAAATTGAAAGAAACACATGAAAAATGCATGTGCGGTGCGTGCCGGGACTCTGCCAGTGCAGCCCAGCGTTTTGGGTGAGTCTGCATCGATTCTGATGAAGAGCCACTAGTTTGGGCCCGAAAACACTGAAATTGACAGAAACACATGAAAAATGCATGTGCGGTGCGTGCCGGGACTCTGCCAGTGCAGCCCAGCGTTTTGGGTGAGTCTGCATCGATTCTGATGAAAAGCCACTAGTTTGGGCCCGAAAACACTGAAATTGACAGAAACACATGAAAAATGCATGTGCGGTGCGTGCCGGGACTCTGCCAGTGCAGCCCAGCGTTTTGGGTGAGTCTGCATCGATTCTGATGAAAAGCCACTAGTTTGGGCCCGAAAACACTGAAATTGACGGAAACACATGAAAAATGCATGTGCGGTGCGTGCCGGGACTCTGCCAGTGCAGCCCAGCGTTTTGGGTGAGTCTGCATCGATTCTGATGAAGAGCCACTAGTTTGGGCCCGAAAACACTGAAATTGACAGAAACACATGAAAAATGCATGTGCGGTGCGTGCCGTGACTCTGCCAGTGCAGCCCAGCGTTTTGGGTGAGTCTGCATCGATTCTGATGAAAAGCCACTAGTTTGGGCCCGAAAACACTGAAATTGACAGAAACACATGAAAAATGCATGTGCGGTGCGTGCCGGGACTCTGCCAGTGCAGCCCAGCGTTTTGGGTGAGTCTGCATCGATTCTGATGAAGAGCCACTAGTTTGGGCCCGAAAACACTGAAATTGACAGAAACACATGAAAAATGCATGTGCGGTGCGTGCCGGGACTCTGCCAGTGCAGCCCAGCGTTTTGGGTGAGTCTGCATCGGTTCTGATGAAAAGCCACTAGTTTGGGCTCGAAAACACTGAAATTGACAGAAACACATGAAAAATGCATGTGCGGTGCGTGCCGGGACTCTGCCAGTGCAGCCCAGCGTTTTGGGTGAGTCTGCATCGATTCTGATGAAGAGCCACTAGTTTGGGCCCGAAAACACTGAAATTGACAGAAACACATGAAAAATGCATGTGCCGTGCGTGCCGGGACTCTGCCAGTGCAGCCCAGCGTTTTGGGTGAGTCTGCATCGATTCTGATGAAGAGCCACTAGTTTGGGCCCGAAAACACTGAAATTGACAGAAACACATGAAAAATGCATGTGCGGTGCGTGCCGGGACTCTGCCAGTGCAGTCCAGCGTTTTGGGTGAGTCTGCATCGATTCTGATGAAAAGCCACTAGTTTGGGCCCGAAAACACTGAAATTGACGGAAACACATGAAAAATGCATGTGCGGTGCGTGCCGGGACTCTGCCAGTGCAGCCCAGCGTTTTGGGTGAGTCTGCATCGATTCTGATGAAAAGCCACTAGTTTGGGCCCGAAAACACTGAAATTGACAGAAACACATGAAAAATGCATGTGCGGTGCGTGCCGTGACTCTGCCAGTGCAGCCCAGCGTTTTGGGTGAGTCTGCATCGATTCTGATGAAAAGCCACTAGTTTGGGCCCGAAAACACTGAAATTGACAGAAACACATGAAAAATGCATGTGCGGTGCGTGCCGGGACTCTGCCAGTGCAGCCCAGCGTTTTGGGTGAGTCTGCATCGATTTTGATGAAAAGCCACTAGTTTGGGCCCGAAAACACTGAAATTGACAGAAACACATGAAAAATGCATGTGCGGTGCGTGCCGGGACTCTGCCAGTGCAGCCCAGCGTTTTGGGTGAGTCTGCATCGATTCTGATGAAGAGCCACTAGTTTGGGCCCGAAAACACTGAAATTGACAGAAACACATGAAAAATGCATGTGCGGTGCGTGCCGGGACTCTGCCAGTGCAGCCCAGCGTTTTGGGTGAGTCTGCATCGGTTCTGATGAAAAGCCACTAGTTTGGGCTCGAAAACACTGAAATTGACAGAAACACATGAAAAATGCATGTGCGGTGCGTGCCGGGACTCTGCCAGTGCAGCCCAGCGTTTTGGGTGAGTCTGCATCGATTCTGATGAAGAGCCACTAGTTTGGGCCCGAAAACACTGAAATTGAAAGAAACACATGAAAAATGCATGTGCGGTGCGTGCCGGGACTCTGCCAGTGCAGCCCAGCGTTTTGGGTGAGTCTGCATCGATTCTGATGAAGAGCCACTAGTTTGGGCCCGAAAACACTGAAATTGACAGAAACACATGAAAAATGCATGTGCGGTGCGTGCCGGGACTCTGCCAGTGCAGCCCAGCGTTTTGGGTGAGTCTGCATCGATTCTGATGAAAAGCCACTAGTTTGGGCCCGAAAACACTGAAATTGACAGAAAC
>NW_027095877.1:0-150453 GCF_963924715.1 Thunnus thynnus | reverse complement strand
TCTTCACTCTGCTAGCAGAACCAAGCATTAGGTCTGAGTCTGGATCGAATATGATGAAAAGTGACTAGTTTGGGCCCAACAACACTGAAATTGACAGAAACACATGAAAATGCATATTCTCTGTGTGCCTTCATTCTGCTAGCAGAACCGAGCATTAGGTGTGAGTCTGGATCGAATATGATGAAAAGTGACTAGTTTGGGCCCAACAACACTGAAATTGATAGAAACACATGAAAATGCATATACTGTGTGTGCCTTCACTCTGCTAGCAGAACCGAGCATTAGATGTGAGTCTGGATCGAATATGATGAAAAGTGACTAGTTTGTGTCCGATAACACTGAAATTGATAGAAACACATGAAAATGCATATTCTCTGTGTGTCTTCACTCTGCTAGCAGAACCAAGCATTAGGTGTGAGTCTGGATCGAATATGATGAAAAGTGACTAGTTTGGGCCCAACAACACTGAAATTGACAGAAACACATGAAAATGCATATTCTCTGTGTGCCTTCATTCTGCTAGCAGAACCGAGCATTAGGTGTGAGTCTGGATCGAATATGATGAAAAGTGACTAATTTGGGCCCAACAACACTGAAATTGATAGAAACACATGAAAATGCATATACTGTGTGTGCCTTCACTCTGCTAGCAGAACCGAGCATTAGGTGTGAGTCTGGATCGAATATGATGAAAAGTGACTAGTTTCTGTCCGATAACACTGAAATTGATAGAAACACATGAAAATGCATATTCTCTGTGTGTCTTCACTCTGCTAGCAGAACCAAGCATTACGTGTGGGTCTGGATGAAATATGATGAAAAGTGACTAGTTTGGGCCCGATAACACTGAAATTGACAGAAACACATGAAAATGCATATTCTGTGTGTGCCTTCACTCTGCTAGCAGAACCGAGCATTAGGTGTGAGTCTGGATCGAATATGATGAAAAGTGACTAGTTTCTGTCCGATAACACTGAAATTGATAGAAACACATGAAAATGCATATTCTGTGTGTGCCTTCACTCTGCTAGCAGAACCGAGCATTAGGTGTGGGTCTGGATGAAATATGATGAAAAGTTACTAGTTTGGGCCCGATAACACTGAAATTGACAGAAACACATGAAAATGCATATTCTGTGTGTGCCTTCACTCTGCTAGCAGAACCGAGCATTAGGTGTGAGTCTGGATCGAATATGATGAAAAGTGACTAGTTTGGGCCCAATAACACTGAAATTGACAGAAACACATGAAAATGCATATACTATGTGTGCCTTCACTCTGCTAGCAGAACCAAGCATTAGGTGTGAGTCTGGATCGAATATGATGAAAAGTGACTAATTTGGGCCCAACAACACTGAAATTGATAGAAACACATGAAAATGCATATACTGTGTGTGCCTTCACTCTGCTAGCAGAACCGAGCATTAGGTGTGAGTCTGGATCGAATATGATGAAAAGTGACTAGTTTCTGTCCGATAACCCTGAAATTGATAGAAACACATGAAAATGCATATTCTCTGTGTGTCTTCACTCTGCTAGCAGAACCAAGCATTTGGTCTGAGTCTTGATCGAATATGATGAAAAGTGACTAGTTTGTGTCCGATAACACTGAAATTGATAGAAACACATGAAAATGCATATTCTCTGTGTGTCTTCACTCTGCTAGCAGAACCAAGCATTAGGTCTGAGTCTGGATCGAATATGATGAAAAGTGACTAGTTTGGGCCCAACAACACTGAAATTGACAGAAACACATGAAAATGCATATTCTCTGTGTGCCTTCATTCTGCTAGCAGAACCGAGCATTAGGTGTGAGTCTGGATCGAATATGATGAAAAGTGACTAGTTTGGGCCCAACAACACTGAAATTGATAGAAACACATGAAAATGCATATACTGTGTGTGCCTTCACTCTGCTAGCAGAACCGAGCATTAGATGTGAGTCTGGATCGAATATGATGAAAAGTGACTAGTTTGTGTCCGATAACACTGAAATTGACAGAAACACATGAAAATGCATGTACGGTGTGTGCCGTGACTCTGCCAGTACAGCAGAGCGTTTTGGGTGAGTCTGGAACGATTCTGATGAAAAGTGACTAGTTTGGGCCCAACAACACTGAAATTGATAGAAACACATGAAAATGCATATACTGTGTGTGCCTTCACTCTGCTAGCAGAATCAAGCCTTAGGTGTGAGTCTGGATCGAATATGATGAAAAGTGACTAGTTTGGGCCCAATAACACTGAAATTGATAGAAACACATGAAAATGCATATTCTGTGTGTGTCTTCACTCTGCTAGCAGAACCAAGCATTAGGTGTGAGTCTGGATCGAATATGATGAAAAGTGACTAGTTTGTGTTCGATAACACTGAAATTGATAGAAACACATGAAAATGCATATTCTCTGTGTGTCTTCACTCTGCTAGCAGAACCAAGCATTAGGTGTGAGTCTGGATCGAATATGATGAAAAGTGACTAGTTTGGGCCCAATAACACTGAAATTGATAGAAACACATGAAAATGCATATACTGTGTGTGCCTTCACTCTGCTAGCAGAACCGAGTATTTGGTGTGAGTCTGGATCGAATATGATGAAAAGTGACTAGTTTGGGCCCAATAACACTGAAATCTACAGAAACACATGAAAATGCATGTACGGTGTGTGCCTTCACTCTGTCAGTACAGCAGAGCGTTTTGGACGAGTCTGCATCGATTCTGATGAAAAGTGACTAGTTTGAGCCCAATGACACTGAAATTGATAGAAACACATGAAAATGCATATACTATGTGTGCCTTCACTCTGCTAGCAGAACCAAGCATTACGTGTGAGTCTGGATCGAATATGATGAAAAGTGACTAGTTTCTGTCCGATAACACTGAAATTTACAGAAACACATGAAAATGCATATTCTCTGTGTGTCTTCAATCTGCTAGCAGAACCGAGCATTAGGTATGAGTCTGGATCGAATATGATGAAAAGTGACTAGTTTGGGCCCAACAACACTGAAATTGACAGAAACACATGAAAATGCATATTCTGTGTGTGCCTTCACTCTGCTAGCAGAACCGAGCATTAGGTGTGAGTCTGGATCGAATATGATGAAAAGTGACTAGTTTGGGCCCAATAACACTGAAATTGACAGAAACACATGAAAATGCATATACTATGTGTGCCTTCACTCTGCTAGCAGAACCAAGCATTAGGTGTGAGTCTGGATCGAATATGATGAAAAGTGACTAGTTTCTGTCCGATAACACTGAAATTGATAGAAACACATGAAAATGCATATTCTCTGTGTGTCTTCACTCTGCTAGCAGAACCAAGCATTAGGTGTGAGTCTGGATCGAATATGATGAAAAGTGACTAGTTTGGGCCCAACAACACTGAAATTGACAGAAACACATGAAAATGCATATTCTCTGTGTGCCTTCATTCTGCTAGCAGAACCGAGCATTAGGTGTGAGTCTGGATCGAATATGATGAAAAGTGACTAATTTGGGCCAAACAACACTGAAATTGATAGAAACACATGAAAATGCATATACTGTGTGTGCCTTCACTCTGCTAGCAGAACCGAGCATTAGGTGTGAGTCTGGATCGAATATGATGAAAAGTGACTAGTTTCTGTCCGATAACACTGAAATTGATAGAAACACATGAAAATGCATATTCTCTGTGTGTCTTCACTCTGCTAGCAGTACCAAGCATTAGGTGTGGGTCTGGATCGAATATGATGAAAAGTGACTAGTTTCTTTCCGATAACACTGAAATTGATAGAAACACATGAAAATGCATATACTGTGTGTGCCTTCACTCTGCTAGCAGAACCGAGCATTAGGTGTGAGTCTGGATCGAATATGATGAAAAGTGACTAGTTTCTGTCCGATAACACTGAAATTGATAGAAACACATGAAAATGCATATTCTGTGTGTGCCTTCACTCTGCTAGCAGAACCGAGCATTAGGTGTGGGTCTGGATGAAATATGATGAAAAGTTACTAGTTTGGGCCCGATAACACTGAAATTGACAGAAACACATGAAAATGCATATTCTGTGTGTGCCTTCACTCTGCTAGCAGAACCGAGCATTAGGTGTGAGTCTGGATCGAATATGATGAAAAGTGACTAGTTTCTGTCCGATAACACTGAAATTGATAGAAACACATGAAAATGCATATTCTCTGTGTGTCTTCACTCTGCTAGCAGAACCAAGCATTAGTTCTGAGTCTGGATCGAATATGATGAAAAGTGACTAGTTTGGGCCCAACAACACTGAAATTGACAGAAACACATGAAAATGCATATTCTGTGTGTGCCTTCACTCTGCTAGCAGAACCGAGCATTAGGTGTGAGTCTGGATCGAATATGATGAAAAGTGACTAGTTTCGGCCCAATAACACTGAAATTGACAGAAACACATGAAAATGCATATACTATGTGTGCCTTCACTCTGCTAGCAGAACCAAGCATTAGTTCTGAGTCTGGATCGAATATGATGAAAAGTGACTAGTTTCTGTCCGATAACACTGAAATTGATAGAAACACATGAAAATGCATATTCTCTGTGTGTCTTCACTCTGCTAGCAGAACCAAGCATTAGGTGTGAGTCTGGATCGAATATGATGAAAAGTGACTAGTTTGGGCCCAACAACACTGAAATTGACAGAAACACATGAAAATGCATATTCTCTGTGTGCCTTCACTCTGCTAGCAGAACCGAGCATTAGGTGTGAGTCTGGATCAAATATGATGAAAAGTGACTAGTTTCTGTCCGATAACACTGAAATTGATAGAAACACATGAAAATGCATATTCTGTGTGTGCCTTCACTCTGCTAGCAGAACCGAGCATTAGGTGTGAGTCTGGATCAAATATGATGAAAAGTGACTAGTTTGTGTCCGATAACACTGAAATTGATAGAAACACATGAAAATGCATATACTGTGTGTGCCTTCACTCTGCTAGCAGAACCAAGCATTAGGTGTGGGTCTGGATCAAATATGATGAAAAGTGACTAGTTTGGGCCCGATAACACTGAAATTGACAGAAACACATGAAAATGCATATACTATGTGTGCCTTCACTCTGCTAGCAGAACCAAGCATTAGGTGTGAGTCTGGATCGAATATGATGAAAAGTGACTAGTTTCTGTCCGATAACACTGAAATTGATAGAAACACATGAAAATGCATATTCTCTGTGTGTCTTCACTCTGCTAGCAGAACCAAGCATTTGGTCTGAGTCTTGATCGAATATGATGAAAAGTGACTAGTTTGTGTCCGATAACACTGAAATTGATAGAAACACATGAAAATGCATATTCTCTGTGTGTCTTCACTCTGCTAGCAGAACCAAGCATTAGGTCTGAGTCTGGATCGAATATGATGAAAAGTGACTAGTTTGGGCCCAACAACACTGAAATTGACAGAAACACATGAAAATGCATATTCTCTGTGTGCCTTCATTCTGCTAGCAGAACCGAGCATTAGGTGTGAGTCTGGATCGAATATGATGAAAAGTGACTAGTTTGTGTTCGATAACACTGAAATTGATAGAAACACATGAAAATGCATATTCTCTGTGTGTCTTCACTCTGCTAGCAGAACCAAGCATTAGGTGTGAGTCTGGATCGAATATGATGAAAAGTGACTAGTTTGGGCCCAATAACACTGAAATTGATAGAAACACATGAAAATGCATATACTGTGTGTGCCTTCACTCTGCTAGCAGAACCGAGTATTTGGTGTGAGTCTGGATCGAATATGATGAAAAGTGACTAGTTTGGGCCCAATAACACTGAAATCTACAGAAACACATGAAAATGCATGTACGGTGTGTGCCTTCACTCTGTCAGTACAGCAGAGCGTTTTGGACGAGTCTGCATCGATTCTGATGAAAAGTGACTAGTTTGAGCCCAGTGACACTGAAATTGATAGAAACACATGAAAATGCATATACTATGTGTGCCTTCACTCTGCTAGCAGAACCAAGCATTACGTGTGAGTCTGGATCGAATATGATGAAAAGTGACTAGTTTCTGTCCGATAACACTGAAATTTACAGAAACACATGAAAATGCATATTCTCTGTGTGTCTTCAATCTGCTAGCAGAACCGAGCATTAGGTCTGAGTCTGGATCGAATATGATGAAAAGTGACTAGTTTGGGCCCAACAACACTGAAATTGACAGAAACACATGAAAATGCATATTCTCTGTGTGCCTTCACTCTGCTAGCAGAACCGAGCATTAGGTGTGAGTCTGGATCGAATATGATGAAAAGTGACTAGTTTCTGTCCGATAACACTGAAATTGATAGAAACACATGAAAATGCATATTCTCTGTGTGTCTTCACTCTGCTAGCAGAACCAAGCATTAGGTGTGAGTCTGGATCGAATATGATGAAAAGTGACTAGTTTGGGCCCAACAACACTGAAATTGACAGAAACACATGAAAATGCATATTCTCTGTGTGCCTTCATTCTGCTAGCAGAACCGAGCATTAGGTGTGAGTCTGGATCGAATATGATGAAAAGTGACTAATTTGGGCCAAACAACACTGAAATTGATAGAAACACATGAAAATGCATATTCTGTGTGTGCCTTCACTCTGCTAGCAGAACCGAGCATTAGGTGTGAGTCTGGATCGAATATGATGAAAAGTGACTAGTTTCTGTCCGATAACACTGAAATTGATAGAAACACATGAAAATGCATATTCTGTGTGTGCCTTCACTCTGCTAGCAGAACCGAGCATTAGGTGTGGGTCTGGATGAAATATGATGAAAAGTTACTAGTTTGGGCCCGATAACACTGAAATTGACAGAAACACATGAAAATGCATATTCTGTGTGTGCCTTCACTCTGCTAGCAGAACCGAGCATTAGGTGTGAGTCTGGATCGAATATGATGAAAAGTGACTAGTTTCTGTCCGATAACACTGAAATTGATAGAAACACATGAAAATGCATATTCTCTGTGTGTCTTCACTCTGCTAGCAGAACCAAGCATTAGTTCTGAGTCTGGATCGAATATGATGAAAAGTGACTAGTTTGGGCCCAACAACACTGAAATTGACAGAAACACATGAAAATGCATATTCTGTGTGTGCCTTCACTCTGCTAGCAGAACCGAGCATTAGGTGTGAGTCTGGATCGAATATGATGAAAAGTGACTAGTTTGGGCCCAATAACACTGAAATTGACAGAAACACATGAAAATGCATATACTATGTGTGCCTTCACTCTGCTAGCAGAACCAAGCATTAGTTCTGAGTCTGGATCGAATATGATGAAAAGTGACTAGTTTCTGTCCGATAACACTGAAATTGATAGAAACACATGAAAATGCATATTCTGTGTGTGCCTTCACTCTGCTAGCAGAACCGAGCATTAGGTGTGAGTCTGGATCAAATATGATGAAAAGTGACTAGTTTCTGTCCGATAACACTGAAATTGATAGAAACACATGAAAATGCATATTCTCTGTGTGTCTTCACTCTGCTAGCAGAACCGAGCATTAGGTCTGAGTCTGGATCAAATATGATGAAAAGTGACTAGTTTGGGCCCAACAACACTGAAATTGACAGAAACACATGAAAATGCATATTCTCTGTGTGCCTTCATTCTGCTAGCAGAACCGAGCATTAGGTGTGAGTCTGGATCGAATATGATGAAAAGTGACTAATTTGGGCACAACAACACTGAAATTGATAGAAACACATGAAAATGCATATACTGTGTGTGCCTTCACTCTGCTAGCAGAACCGAGCATTAGGTGTGAGTCTGGATCGAATATGATGAAAAGTGACTAGTTTCTGTCCGATAACACTGAAATTGATAGAAACACATGAAAATGCATATTCTCTGTGTGTCTTCACTCTGCTAGCAGAACCAAGCATTACGTGTGGGTCTGGATGAAATATGATGAAAAGTGACTAGTTTGGGCCCGATAACACTGAAATTGATAGAAACACATGAAAATGCATATTCTCTGTGTGTCTTCACTCTGCTAGCAGAACCGAGCATTAGGTCTGAGTCTGGATCGAATATGATGAAAAGTGACTAGTTTGGGCCCAACAACACTGAAATTGACAGAAACACATGAAAATGCATATTCTCTGTGTGCCTTCATTCTGCTAGCAGAACCGAGCATTAGGTGTGAGTCTGGATCGAATATGATGAAAAGTGACTAGTTTGGGCCCAACAACACTGAAATTGATAGAAACACATGAAAATGCATATACTGTGTGTGCCTTCACTCTGCTAGCAGAACCGAGCATTAGATGTGAGTCTGGATCGAATATGATGAAAAGTGACTAGTTTGTGTCCGATAACACTGAAATTGACAGAAACACATGAAAATGCATGTACGGTGTGTGCCGTGACTCTGCCAGTACAGCAGAGCGTTTTGGGTGAGTCTGGAACGATTCTGATGAAAAGTGACTAGTTTGGGCCCAACAACACTGAAATTGATAGAAACACATGAAAATGCATATACTGTGTGTGCCTTCACTCTGCTAGCAGAATCAAGCCTTAGGTGTGAGTCTGGATCGAATATGATGAAAAGTGACTAGTTTGGGCCCAATAACACTGAAATTGATAGAAACACATGAAAATGCATATTCTGTGTGTGTCTTCACTCTGCTAGCAGAACCAAGCATTAGGTGTGAGTCTGGATCGAATATGATGAAAAGTGACTAGTTTGTGTTCGATAACACTGAAATTGATAGAAACACATGAAAATGCATATTCTCTGTGTGTCTTCACTCTGCTAGCAGAACCAAGCATTAGGTGTGAGTCTGGATCGAATATGATGAAAAGTGACTAGTTTGGGCCCAATAACACTGAAATTGATAGAAACACATGAAAATGCATATACTGTGTGTGCCTTCACTCTGCTAGCAGAACCGAGTATTTGGTGTGAGTCTGGATCGAATATGATGAAAAGTGACTAGTTTGGGCCCAATAACACTGAAATCTACAGAAACACATGAAAATGCATGTACGGTGTGTGCCTTCACTCTGTCAGTACAGCAGAGCGTTTTGGACGAGTCTGCATCGATTCTGATGAAAAGTGACTAGTTTGAGCCCAATGACACTGAAATTGATAGAAACACATGAAAATGCATATACTATGTGTGCCTTCACTCTGCTAGCAGAACCAAGCATTACGTGTGAGTCTGGATCGAATATGATGAAAAGTGACTAGTTTCTGTCCGATAACACTGAAATTTACAGAAACACATGAAAATGCATATTCTCTGTGTGTCTTCAATCTGCTAGCAGAACCGAGCATTAGGTCTGAGTCTGGATCGAATATGATGAAAAGTGACTAGTTTGGGCCCAACAACACTGAAATTGACAGAAACACATGAAAATGCATATTCTGTGTGTGCCTTCACTCTGCTAGCAGAACCGAGCATTAGGTGTGAGTCTGGATCGAATATGATGAAAAGTGACTAGTTTGGGCCCAATAACACTGAAATTGACAGAAACACATGAAAATGCATATACTATGTGTGCCTTCACTCTGCTAGCAGAACCAAGCATTAGGTGTGAGTCTGGATCGAATATGATGAAAAGTGACTAGTTTCTGTCCGATAACACTGAAATTGATAGAAACACATGAAAATGCATATTCTCTGTGTGTCTTCACTCTGCTAGCAGAACCAAGCATTAGGTGTGAGTCTGGATCGAATATGATGAAAAGTGACTAGTTTGGGCCCAACAACACTGAAATTGACAGAAACACATGAAAATGCATATTCTCTGTGTGCCTTCATTCTGCTAGCAGAACCGAGCATTAGGTGTGAGTCTGGATCGAATATGATGAAAAGTGACTAATTTGGGCCAAACAACACTGAAATTGATAGAAACACATGAAAATGCATATTCTGTGTGTGCCTTCACTCTGCTAGCAGAACCGAGCATTACGTGTGAGTCTGGATCGAATATGATGAAAAGTGACTAGTTTCTGTCCGATAATACTGAAATTGATAGAAACACATGAAAATGCATATTCTGTGTGTGCCTTCACTCTGCTAGCAGAACCGAGCATTAGGTGTGGGTCTGGATGAAATATGATGAAAAGTTACTAGTTTGGGCCCGATAACACTGAAATTGACAGAAACACATGAAAATGCATATTCTGTGTGTGCCTTCACTCTGCTAGCAGAACCGAGCATTAGGTGTGAGTCTGGATCGAATATGATGAAAAGTGACTAGTTTCTGTCCGATAACACTGAAATTGATAGAAACACATGAAAATGCATATTCTCTGTGTGTCTTCACTCTGCTAGCAGAACCAAGCATTAGTTCTGAGTCTGGATCGAATATGATGAAAAGTGACTAGTTTGGGCCCAACAACACTGAAATTGACAGAAACACATGAAAATGCATATTCTGTGTGTGCCTTCACTCTGCTAGCAGAACCGAGCATTAGGTGTGAGTCTGGATCGAATATGATGAAAAGTGACTAGTTTGGGCCCAATAACACTGAAATTGACAGAAACACATGAAAATGCATATACTATGTGTGCCTTCACTCTGCTAGCAGAACCAAGCATTAGTTCTGAGTCTGGATCGAATATGATGAAAAGTGACTAGTTTCTGTCCGATAACACTGAAATTGATAGAAACACATGAAAATGCATGTACGGTGTGTGCCGTGACTCTGCCAGTACAGCAGAGCGTTTTGGGTGAGTCTGGAACGATTCTGATGAAAAGTGACTAGTTTGGGCCCAACAACACTGAAATTGATAGAAACACATGAAAATGCATATACTGTGTGTGCCTTCACTCTGCTAGCAGAATCAAGCCTTAGGTGTGAGTCTGGATCGAATATGATGAAAAGTGACTAGTTTGGGCCCAATAACACTGAAATTGATAGAAACACATGAAAATGCATATTCTCTGTGTGTCTTCACTCTGCTAGCAGAACCGAGCATTAGGTCTTAGTCTGGATCGAATATGATGAAAAGTGACTAGTTTGGGCCCAACAACACTGAAATTGACAGAAACACATGAAAATGCATATTCTCTGTGTGCCTTCATTCTGCTAGCAGAACCAAGCATTAGGTGTGAGTCTGGAACGATTCTGATGAAAAGTGACTAGTTTGGGCCCAACAACACTGAAATTGATAGAAACACATGAAAATGCATATACTGTGTGTGCCTTCACTCTGCTAGCAGAACCAAGCCTTAGGTGTGAGTCTGGATCGAATATGATGAAAAGTGACTAGTTTGGGCCCAACAACACTGAAATTGACAGAAACACATGAAAATGCATATTCTGTGTGTGCCTTCACTCTGCTAGCGAACCGAGCATTAGGTGTGAGTCTGGATTGAATATGATGAAAAGTGACTAGTTTGGGCCCAATAACACTGAAATTGACAGAAACACATGAAAATGCATATACTATGTGTGCCTTCACTCTGCTAGCAGAACCAAGCATTAGGTGTGAGTCTGGATCGAATATGATGAAAAGTGACTAGTTTCTGTCCGATAACACTGAAATTGATAGAAACACATGAAAATGCATATTCTCTGTGTGTCTTCACTCTGCTAGCAGAACCAAGCATTAGGTGTGAGTCTGGATCGAATATGATGAAAAGTGACTAGTTTGGGCCCAACAACACTGAAATTGACAGAAACACATGAAAATGCATATTCTCTGTGTGCCTTCATTCTGCTAGCAGAACCGAGCATTAGGTGTGAGTCTGGATCGAATACGATGAAAAGTGACTAATTTGGGCCCAACAACACTGAAATTGATAGAAACACATGAAAATGCATATACTGTGTGTGCCTTCACTCTGCTAGCAGAACCGAGCATTAGGTGTGAGTCTGGATCGAATATGATGAAAAGTGACTAGTTTCTGTCCGATAACACTGAAATTGATAGAAACACATGAAAATGCATATTCTCTGTGTGTCTTCACTCTGCTAGCAGTACCAAGCATTAGGTGTGGGTCTGGATCGAATATGATGAAAAGTGACTAGTTTCTGTCCGATAACACTGAAATTGATAGAAACACATGAAAATGCATATTCTCTGTGTGTCTTCACTCTGCTAGCAGAACCAAGCATTAGGTGTGAGTCTGGATCGAATATGATGAAAAGTGACTAGTTTGGGCCCACTAACACTGAAATTGATAGAAACACATGAAAATGCATATACTGTGTGTGCCTTCACTCTGCTAGCAGAACCAAGCATTAGGTGTGGGTCTGGATCAAATATGATGAAAAGTGACTAGTTTGGGCCCGATAACACTGAAATTGACAGAAACACATGAAAATGCATATACTATGTGTGCCTTCACTCTGCTAGCAGAACCAAGCATTAGGTGTGAGTCTGGATCGAATATGATGAAAAGTGACTAGTTTCTGTCCGATAACACTGAAATTGATAGAAACACATGAAAATGCATATTCTCTGTGTGTCTTCACTCTGCTAGCAGAACCAAGCATTTGGTCTGAGTCTGGATCGAATATGATGAAAAGTGACTAGTTTGTGTCCGATAACACTGAAATTGACAGAAACACATGAAAATGCATGTACGGTGTGTGCCGTGACTCTGCCAGTACAGCAGAGTGTTTTGGATGAGTCTGGAACGATTCTGATGAAAAGTGACTAATTTGGGCCCAACAACACTGAAATTGATAGAAACACATGAAAATGCATATACTGTGTGTGCCTTCACTCCGCTAGCAGAACCAAGCATTAGGTGTGAGTCTGGATCGAATATGATGAAAAGTGACTAGTTTCTGTCCGATAACACTGAAATTGATAGAAACACATGAAAATGCATATTCTCTGTGTGCCTTCACTCTGCTAGCAGAACCAAGCATTAGGTGTGAGTCTGGATCGAATATGATGAAAAGTGACTAGTTTCTGTCCGATAACACTGAAATTGATAGAAACACATGAAAATGCATATTCTCTGTGTGTCTTCACTCTGCCAGCAGAACCAAGCATTAGGTCTGAGTCTGGATCGAATATGATGAAAAGTGACTAGTTTGGGTCCACTAACACTGAAATTGACAGAAACACATGAAAATGCATATACTGTGTGTGCCTTCACTCTGCTAGCAGAACCAAGCATTAGGTGTGAGTCTGGATCGAATATGATGAAAAGTGACTAGTTTGTGTCTGATAACACTGAAATTGATAGAAACACATGAAAATGCATATTCTCTGTGTGTCTTCACTCTGCTAGCAGAACCAAGCATTAGGTGTCAGTCTTGATCGAATATGATGAAAAGTGACTAGTTTGGGCCCAATAACACTGAAATTGACAGAAACACATGAAAATGCATGTATGGTGTGTGCCGTGACTCTTCCAGTGCAGCCGAGTCTTTTGGGTGAGTCTGCATCGATTCTGATGAAAAGCGACTAGCTTGGGCCCAATAACACTAAAATTGACAGAAACACATGAATATGCATGTACGGTGTGTGCCGTGACTCTGCCATTGCAGCAGAGCGTTACGGAACACACAGCATATGGTTTTTTATATGTTTTTATCAATTTCCATGTTATTCCACTCAAACTAGTCACTTTTCATCATATCAAGACATCGATCAGAGTCACAACGAATGCGTGAGTCGTGACCGAATGCTGCTGTCCACCGCAACCTGTAGGCCTATCCACACGCCACTATCTCGGTTAAGAAAAGGTGTTTTATAGCCTGTGATTGAGTGAAGTTTCTCATTTAATTATATATTGCCATGAATATGTGGTTGAGTATATTTAATATAAAATCATCTTTCTTTAAAAAGTCATCATTTAATCAATCAATTAATATTGAGTCATGGCATCCTATAAAGCACTCCAGCATTGTGCATGCGTGTAAACAGGATGAAGACGGGGTTATGAAACTGAACTTTACGTTTCACATCCCTCATTTAAGCCCTACACTTTCACTTCCGTAATATTCATCAAACTGGACTTAAGATTGTGCATTTTATTCAACCTCCATTCTTATATAATGTAATTATTTATCAATTTTATTTATTAATTATTTATGTTTAATTTATTCTCTTGTCACTTTCATATATTTCATACACTTGGTTTCTTTGTCCATAGCACAGTCCATATTTCCTTTGTACAGTCAATATTTCATTTCAACTTTATAGCCAATTTCAAAGCTATGCTATTCTGTAAACAGATTTTAAATTTCAGTTTAATTTTAATACTACTTTGTTTCAATATTTTTAATATTATGATAGAGATTATTATTATCATCATTATAAATGTATATGATGTTTAGTTTGTCAGTTATTACGGAGATTCTTGCAGGCTTTCTATCGTTGCTATGGTGGTTGCTATGAATGCTGCTATCATAAAACCACGTAGTTGTAACTGTTTGATGATGTTCTTTCAATGAAAAAAAAAAACAGATTTTACGCGCCCCAGGGATGAAGTGAATTTGAAATCCCAGACTTTAAGCTTCTTTGTTTATAAGTGGGAAAAGGCCAGACATGACAGATCCAGATACTAACCCTAACCCTAACCCACAGCCCCACCTGCTGTCCCCAAAAAACCACTCATTGCTGCTCCATTACATGGGAAGTACCTTTCCTCGGAAAACAGTCTTTTTTGAGGCAAAATAAGTGGGAAACAGCCAGGGTGAAACATAAACTACCATTCTGTGTGTGCTGAAACTGCTCATGAAATGTAGGGCTTAAATGAGGGATGTGAAATGTAAAGTTCAGTTTTATAACCTCGTCTTCATCCCATTTACACACACACGCGGCGTGTGAGGATCATGGGTAGGCTAAAGTAGTCGCTATCTTGATGTCCGCAGATCTGTTCGATTCTCAATCCAAAAAGGAATAACGATAAAAGGAATCGGCAAAACCAAAAACGGGCCGGTTTTGATATATTTTTCGTTATTTGATTCTGACACCAAAAACGTTTTTTGTTTTTTGTTTTGAAACAAATAACAGATTTACCGTTTTTTAGTTTTTGAATTACAAATGAATGACGAATTATCCGATCCACCGCAGCCTCATTTGAAATATTTCACAGTTGATTGGCTCTCTGTCTGATAGATAGCCAATCAGATAGCTCTCTGTCTGACCGATAGCCATTCAAACTGTGAAATATTTCAAATGATGCTGCAGTGGGGCTACAGCGCGGGCTTGGAATTTACAGTCGGCAAAAGAGGGGAGACTTTCTTGGCTAACACCAGCTAACTTGGAAAAAATAAAGTGGATTTCATACTTGAGCACACGTCATAAACCCTTTATTTGGCGGAGAAACTGGAATTAAAGCGCCTCGGAGCCCACCAGCCACGGTGGTACTGTCATCACTCAAACTGCTGGTAAAATTAACCGCGGGTTCAACGTGGTGAAGTTTGCCCAGAGGAAAAAACGCCATGCTGTCCTTTTCTGAGACGTCAGCTGGTGAGTGAAAGCATATTTTATCATCCTGCCTTGGTGGTTCTGGTCCGTGCATTGGCCATATTGTTGTGCTTGATCGATTGATATAGATGGTGATGAGTGTCAGTGTGTCCATGCTTATCTATTGAGGTTGTTGTCATAAAGTTGTCACAGAATGGGCTAGTATCCTTAAAAAACTTGTCTGTGCACTTCGTTGTGGTGTTGAGCTCTTTGATGTTCGCTTATGGCCCTGTAGGCTCATTTGTCCTGAGCTTTGTTGTGTCGGCTTATGACGTTAGAATATCACAGTCTTAATTTAACAATATTACAGAGAGGGTGTGCTTCAGTGATGCAGTCCAGTGCCCAACTTGGGCTAATGCTTTCTAGAAATCATGGCGTTTCCCAAACTGAATAAATACCTCACATATAAACACAAAGCTGCTTTACTAGCTCAATCTTGTTGTAACTAAGTCATCCGTTGATTTGATCCGTTAATTTTTTCACGGACAGACTTAGCTACTACGTCCGCAAACGGCGCTGCGCCGTGTCACCGGCACCGCTGATGGAGGATGCCAAAGTGGGAGCTGAGATGTGATCTCAACTGAAGGGTGGTTCAGTTTTGCTGTGTATGGATGTGCCGGGTAACGATACAGAGTGGAGAAGGGTTCGGGTTTTTCAGTGTGTGTGAGGGTGTAACCCCTTGGACACACTGGATGCGTGAACCTCAGCAAGTGCGGGTGCGTCGCTGAACAGCTGCATCTCTCACGCTTGTAGTGTCCACACTGGAAGTGTGTCTGCTGCGGCGCTTCTGCCACTGGCAGCCCTATCTTTCTATCATGTTCCCTGTCTATTTCTGCTAAGAAAATAGTAGTGAAAATAGGCGAGACCTCGAATTTCTAGATGAAGCGACGCAGCAGCCACACGCATCTCAGGCTTCATTTATATTCCCGGGCAGATGCGTACACGTACAGCTGCGGACACCACGGAGGGGTAGTTGATGTGTTTATACTACCTTCTGGGGTCCGCTCGGAGAACGCGCACCACACCTGCGCAGTAGATCGCCGTCTACAGGAACATAACGTTGTGACCACGCGGACAGGTGCACAACAAATTGCAGAGCCCCTCTGATGACGAGATTTATGTCATGCGGACCCTCGCGGACTCGTGGACGCTGCAATTATAATTTGAGTTTCACGCGGGTTGTGTGGCTACTCTAACCTGTAAACATGGGCGCCGAAATGAAAAGCAAGAGGTTCCGCGACGCACACGCGCTGCGCACGCATCCAGTATGTCCCAGGCGTAATTCCTCTCACAGTCTCGGAGTTCAATCCACTCGGTAAAGGGTCCGTTTTGTTTTCCCCACAACTCCTAATCAGTTCAGTTCAATCCAGTTTCACAAACATAAAAGAAAGACAACTCAAAACTCCACCCCAGGTTTTCACCGCTGATCCCCACAAAACAAAACAAACCACTGACACTAGCAAAGCAACACAGTACATACAATAAAGCCAGCAGAAATGTCAGATAGGTCGGACCACCGTGATTAAATATTTATTTCTAAACGTTACAGTTACGTATGAAAGCCCATTTCCGCCACTGTGATGAAAAAAAGATCCTGTAAGTCATTATAATGAGAAACTATCTCAAAATAATGAGTTAATATCTCATAATGATGACTTAGTATCTCAAATTAATGACTATTTCATAATAATGACTTAGTATCTCATAATAATGACTAAGTGGCATAACGTAGATGGCGTTGTTAAGTCATTTTCAAGCTAATTCATGAACTGAAAAACATTAATAGGGGAAGAAGAAATGAGAATGAATTATGAAATGAAATGGTCTTTAATTGATTTACAATCCTAAATTTTGATTATTTTAACAATAGCATTTTTTTTCTCATTACCCTTACTCGTGGTAAACTGTTTTTCAGTCTTGTTGCTATTCCTGCCTATTTCCTGCCATAGAATCAGTGATTTTGGATGATTTTCACTCAGAGGTGATGAAAATCCACTCATATTTTATTAATGACAGTGGAAAGGCTCTGTAGGACGAATATGGTCATACAATTACTGATTTCCTATGATTCTGGCTCAAATCTGATGAAAAATGACTAGTTTGTGTGGGATAACACTGAAATTGATAGAAACATATGAAAATGCATATACTGTGTGTGCCATGACTCTGCCAGTGCAACAGAGCGTTTTGCATGAGTCTGCATCGATTCTGATGAAAAGTGACTAGTTTGTGTCCGATAACACTGAAATTGATAGAAACATATGAAAATGCATATACTGTGTGTGCCGTGACTCTGCTAGCAGACTCCCGCATTCGGTGTGAGTCTGCATCGATTCTGATGAAAAGTGACTAGTTTGTGTCATATAACACTGAAATTGATAGAAACACATGAAAATGTATATACTGTGTGTGCCTTCACTTTGCTAGCAGAACCGAGCATTAGGTGTGAGTCTGCATGAATTCTGATGAAACGTGACTAGTTTGGGCCCAATAATACTGAAATTGATAAAAACACATGAAAATGCATGTTCGGTATGTGCCGTGACTCTTCTACTACAACAGAGTGTTTTGGACGAGTCTGCATCAATTCTGATGAAAAGTGACTAGTTTGTGTCTGATAACACTGAAATTGATAGAAACACATGAAAATGCACATACTGTGTGTATCTTCACTCTGCTAGCAGAACCAAGCATTGGGTGTGAGTCTGCATGAATTCTGATGAAACGTGACTAGTTTGGGCCCAATAATACTGAAATTGATAAAAACACATGAAAATGCATATTCGGTGTATGCCGTGATTCTTCCAGTGCAGCAGAGCGTTTTGGGCGAGTCTGCATCGATTCTGATGAAAAGTGACTAGTTTGTGTCCGATAACACTGACATTGATAGAAACACATGAAAATGCATATACTGTGTGTGTCTTAACTCTGCTAGCAGAACCAAGCATTAGGTGTGAGTCTGGATCGAATATGATGAAAAGTGACTAGTTTGGGCCCAATAACGCTGAAATTGACAAAAACACATGAAAATGCATGTTCGGTGTGTGCCGTGACTCTTCTACTACAACAGAGCGTTTTGGACGAGTCTGCATCAATTCTGATGAAAAGTGACTAGTTTGGGCCCAAAAACGCTGAAATTGACAGAAACACATGAAAATGCATATTCTCTGTGTGTCTTCACTCTGCTAGCAGAACCAAGCATTAGGTGTGAGTCTGCATGAATTCTGATGAAACGTGACTAGTTTGGGCCCAATAATACTGAAATTGATAAAAACACATGAAAATGCATGTTCGGTGTGTGCCGTGACTCTTCTACTACAACAGAGCGTTTTGGACGAGTCTGCATCAATTCTGATGAAAAGTGACTAGTTTATGTCATATAACACTGAAATTGATAGAAACACATGAAAATGTATATACTGTGTGTGCCTTCACTTTGCTAGCAGAACCGAGCATTAGGTGTGTGTCTGCATCAATTCTGATGAAAAGTGACTAGTTTGGGCCCAATAACAGTGAAATTGACAGAAACACATGAAAATTCATATTCTCTGTGTGTCTTCACTCTGCTAGCAGAACCAAGCATGTGGTGTGAGTCTACATCGATTCTGATGGAAAGTGACTAGTTTGGGCCCAATAACGCTGAAATTGACAAAAACACATGGAAATGCATGTTCGGTGTGTGCCGTGATTCTTCTACTACAACAGAGCGTTTTGGACGAGTCTGCATCAATTCTGATGAAAAGTGACTAGTTTGGGCCCAATAACGCTGAAATTGACAGAAACACATGAAAATGCATATTCTCTGTGTGTCTTCAATCTGCTAGTAGAACCAAGCATTAGGTGTGAGATTGCATCGATTCTGATGGAAAGTGACTAGTTTGGGCCCAATAACGCTGGAATTGACAGAAACACATGAAAATGCATATTCTCTGTGTGTCTTCACTCTGCTAGCAGAAACAAGCATTAGGTGTGAATCTGGATCGAATATGACGAAAATTGACTAGTTTATGTCATATAACACTGAAATTGATAGAAACACATGAAAATGTATATACTGTGTTTGCCTTCACTTTGCTAGCAGAACCAAGCATTAGGTGTGAGTTTGCATCGATTCTGATGGAAAGTGACTAGTTTGTTTCATATAACACTGAAATTGATAAAAACACATGAAAATGCATATACTGTGTGTTCCTTCACTCTGCTAGCAGAACCAAGCATTAGGTGTGAGTCTGGATCGATTCTGATGAAAAGTGACTAGTTTGGGCCCAATAACGCTGAAATTGACAAAAACACATGAAAATGCATATTCTTTGTTTGCCGTGACTCTTCTACTAAAACAGAGCGTTTTGGACGATTCTGCATCAATTCTGATGAAAAGTGACTATTTTGGGCCCAATAACGCTGAAATTCACAAAAACACATGAAAATGCATGTTCGGTGTGTGCCGTGATTCTGCCAGTGCAGCAGAGCGTTTTGGGTGAGTCTGCATCAATTCTGATGAAAAGTGACTAGTTTGGGCCCAATAACGCTGAAATTGACAAAAACACATGAAAATGCATGTTCGGTGTGTGCCGTGATTCTTCTACTACAACAGAGCGTTTTGGACGAGTCTGCATCAATTCTGATGTAAAGTGACTACTTTGGGCCCAATAACGCTGAAATTGACAGAAACACATGAAAATGCATATTCTCTGTGTGTCTTCACTCTGCTAGCAGAACCAAGCATTAGGTGTGTGTCTGCATAAATTCTGATGAAAAGTGACTAGTTTGGGCCCAATAACAGTGAAATTGACAAAAACACATGAAAATTCATATTCTTTGTTTGCCGTGACTCTTCTACTAAAACAGAGCGTTTTGGACGAGTCTGCATCAATTCTGATGAAAAGTGACTATTTTGGGCCCAATAACGCTGAAATTGACAAAAACACATGAAAATGTATGTTCGGCGTGTGCTGTGACTCTTCTACTACAACAGTGCGTTTTGGACGAGTCTGCATCAATTCTGATGAAAAGTGACTAGTTTGTGTCTGATAACACTGACATTGATAGAAACACATGAAAATGCATATTCTCTGTGTGTCTTCAATCTGCTAGTAGAACCAAGCATTAGGTGTGAGTCTGCATCGATTCTGATGAAAAGTGACTAGTTTATGTCATATAACACTGAAATTGATAGAAACACATGAAACTGCATATACTGTGTGTTCCTTCACTCTGCTAGCAGAACCGAGCATTAGGTGTGAGTCTGGATGGATTCTGATGAAAAGTGACTAGTTTGGGCCCAATAACGCTGAAATTGACAAAAACACATGAAAATGTATGTTCGGCGTGTGCTGTGACTCTTCTACTACAACAGTGCGTTTTGGACGAGTCTGCATCAATTCTGATGAAAAGTGACTAGTTTGTGTCTGATAACACTGACATTGATAGAAACACATGAAAATGCATATTCTCTGTGTGTCTTCACTCTGCTAGCAGAACCAAGCATTAGGCGTGTGTCTGCATAAATTCTGATGAAAAGCGACTAGTTTGGGCCCAATAATATTGAAATTGACAAAAACACATGAAAATTCATATTCTGTTTACCGTGACTCTTCTACTAAAACAAAGCGTTTTGGACGAGTCTGCATCAATTCTGATGAAAAGTGACTATTTTGGGCCCAATAACGCTGAAATTGACAAAAACACATGAAAATGTATGTTCGGCGTGTGCCGTGACTCTTCTACTACAACAGTGCGTTTTGGACGAGTCTGCATCAATTCTGATGAAAAGTGACTAGTCTGTGTCTGATAACACTGACATTGATAGAAACACATGAAAATGCATATTCTCTGTGTGTCTTCACTCTGCTAGTAGAACCAAGCATTAGGTGTGAGTCTGCATCGATTCTGATGAAAAGTGACTAGTTTATGTCATATAACACTGAAATTGATAGAAAAACATGAAAATGTATATACTGTGTGTGCCTTCACTTTGCTAGCAGAACCGAGCATTAGGTGTGTGTCTGCATCAATTCTGATGAAAAGTGACTAGTTTGGGCCCAATAACGCTGAAATTGACAGAAACACATGAAAATGCATATTCTCTGTGTGTCTTCAATCTGTTAGTAGAACCAAGCATTAGGTGTGAGTCTGCATCGATTCTGATGAAAAGTGACTAGTTTATGTCATATAACACTGAAATTGATAGAAACACATGAAACTGCATATACTGTGTGTTCCTTCACTCTGCTAGCAGAACCAAGCATTAGGTGTGAGTCTGGATCGATTCTGATGAAAAGTGACTAGTTTGGGCCCAATAACGCTGAAATTGACAAAAACACATGAAAATGCATGTTCGGTGTGTGCCGTGATTCTTCTACTACAACAGAGCGTTTTGGACGAGTCTGCATCAATTCTGATGAAAAGTGACTAGTTTGGGCCCAATAACGCTGAAATTGACAAAAACACATGAAAATGCATGTTCGGTGTGTGCCGTGATTCTTCTACTACAACAGAGCGTTTTGGACGAGTCTGCATCAATTCTGATGAAAAGTGACTAGTTTGGGCCCAATAACGCTGAAATTGACAGAAACACATGAAAATCCATATTCTCTGTGTGTCTTCACTCTGCTAGCAGAACCAAGCATTAGGTGTGTGTCTGCATAAATTCTGATGGAAAGTGACTAGTTTGTTTCATATAACACTGAAATTGATAAAAACACATGAAAATGCATATACTGTGTGTTCCTTCACTCCGCTAGCAGAACCAAGCATTAGGTGTGAGTTTGGATCGATTCTGATGAAAAGTGACTAGTTTGGGCCCAATAACGCTGAAATTGACAAAAACACATGAAAATGCATATTCTTTGTTTGCCGTGACTCTTCTACTAAAACAGTGCGTTTTGGACGAGTCTGCATCAATTCTGATGAAAAGTGACTAGTTTGGGCCCAATAACGCTGAAATTGACAGAAACACATGAAAATGCATATTCTCTGTGTGTCTTCAATCTGTTAGTAGAACCAAGCATTAGGTGTGAGTCTGCATCGATTCTGATGAAAAGTGACTAGTTTATGTCATATAACACTGAAATTGATAGAAACACATGAAACTGCATATACTGTGTGTTCCTTCACTCTGCTAGCAGAACCAAGCATTAGGTGTGAGTCTGGATCGATTCTGATGAAAAGTGACTAGTTTGGGCCCAATAACGCTGAAATTGACAAAAACACATGAAAATGCATATTCTTTGTTTGCCGTGACTCTTCTACTAAAACAGTGCGTTTTGGACGAGTCTGCATCAATTCTGATGAAAAGTGACTAGTTTGTGTCTGATAACACTGACATTGATAGAAACACATGAAAATGCATATTCTCTGTGTGTCTTCACTCTGCTAGCAGAAACAAGCATTAGGTGTGAGTCTGGATCGAATATGACGAAAATTGACTAGTTTGTGTCATATAACACTGAAATTGATAGAAACACATGAAAATGCATATTCTCTGTGTGTCTTCACTCTGCTAGTAGAACCAAGCATTAGGTGTGAGTCTGCATCGATTCTGATGAAAAGTGACTAGTTTATGTCATATAACACTGAAATTGATAGAAAAACATGAAAATGTATATACTGTGTGTGCCTTCACTTTGCTAGCAGAACCGAGCATTAGCTGTGTGTCTGCATCAATTCTGATGAAAAGTGACTGTTTTGGGCCCAATAACGCTGAAATTGACAAAAACACATGAAAATGCATGTTCGGTGTGTGCCGTGATTCTTCTACTACAACAGAGCGTTTTGGACGAATCTGCATCAATTCTGATGAAAAGTGACTAGTTTGGGCCCAATAACGCTGAAATTGACAGAAACACATGAAAATGCATATTCTCTGTGTGTCTTCACTCTGCTAGCAGAACCAAGCATTAGGTGTGTGTCTGCATAAATTCTGATGAAAAGTGACTAGTTTGGGCCCAATAACAGTGAAATTGACAAAAACACATGAAAATTCATATTCTTTGTTTGCCGTGACTCCTCTACTAAAACAGAGCGTTTTCGACGAGTCTGCATCAATTCTGATGAAAAGTGACTAGTTTGGGCCCAATAACGCTGAAATTGACAAAAACACATGAAAATGCATATTCTTTGTTTGCCGTGACTCTTCTACTAAAACAGTGCGTTTTGGACGAGTCTGCATCAATTCTGATGAAAAGTGACTAGTTTGTGTCTGATAACACTGACATTGATAGAAACACATGAAAATGCATATTCTCTGTGTGTCTTCAATCTGCTAGTAGAACCAAGCATTAGGTGTGAGTCTGCATCGATTCTGATGAAAAGTGACTAGTTTATGTCATATAACACTGAAATTTATAGAAACACATGAAACTGCATATACTGTGTGTTCCTTCACTCTGCTAGCAGAACCGAGCATTAGGTGTGAGTCTGGATGGATTCTGATGAAAAGTGACTAGTTTGGGCCCAATAACGCTGAAATTGACAAAAACACATGAAAATGCATATTCTTTGTTTGCCGTGACTCTTCTACTAAAACAGTGCGTTTTGGACGAGTCTGCATCAATTCTGATGAAAAGTGACTAGTTTGGGCCCAATAACGCTGAAATTGACAGAAACACATGAAAATGCATATTCTCTGTGTGTCTTCAATCTGTTAGTAGAACCAAGCATTAGGTGTGAGTCTGCATCGATTCTGATGAAAAGTGACTAGTTTATGTCATATAACACTGAAATTGATAGAAACACATGAAACTGCATATACTGTGTGTTCCTTCACTCTGCTAGCAGAACCAAGCATTAGGTGTGAGTCTGGATCGTTTCTGATGAAAAGTGACTAGTTTGGGCCCAATAACGCTGAAATTGACAAAAACACATGAAAATGCATATTCTTTGTTTGCCGTGACTCTTCTACTAAAACAGTGCGTTTTGGACGAGTCTGCATCAATTCTGATGAAAAGTGACTAGTTTGTGTCTGATAACACTGACATTGATAGAAACACATGAAAATGCATATTCTCTGTGTGTCTTCACTCTGCTAGCAGAAACAAGCATTAGGTGTGAATCTGGATCGAATATGACGAAAATTGACTAGTTTGTGTCATATAACACTGAAATTGATAGAAACACATGAAAATGCATATTCTCTGTGTGTCTTCACTCTGCTAGTAGAACCAAGCATTAGGTGTGAGTCTGCATCGATTCTGATGAAAAGTGACTAGTTTATGTCATATAACACTGAAATTGATAGAAAAACATGAAAATGTATATACTGTGTGTGCCTTCACTTTGCTAGCAGAACCGAGCATTAGCTGTGTGTCTGCATCAATTCTGATGAAAAGTGACTGTTTTGGGCCCAATAACGCTGAAATTGACAAAAACACATGAAAATGCATGTTCGGTGTGTGCCGTGATTCTTCTACTACAACAGAGCGTTTTGGACGAATCTGCATCAATTCTGATGAAAAGTGACTAGTTTGGGCCCAATAACGCTGAAATTGACAGAAACACATGAAAATGCATATTCTCTGTGTGTCTTCACTCTGCTAGCAGAACCAAGCATTAGGTGTGTGTCTGCATAAATTCTGATGAAAAGTGACTAGTTTGGGCCCAATAACAGTGAAATTGACAAAAACACATGAAAATTCATATTCTTTGTTTGCCGTGACTCCTCTACTAAAACAGAGCGTTTTCGACGAGTCTGCATCAATTCTGATGAAAAGTGACTATTTTGGTCTCAATAACGCTGAAATTGACAAAAACACATGAAAATGTATGTTCGGCGTGTGCCGTGACTCTTCTACTACAACAGTGCGTTTTGGACGAGTCTGCATCAATTCTGATGAAAAGTGACTAGTTTGTGTCTGATAACACTGACATTGATAGAAACACATGAAAATGCATATTCTCTGTGTGTCTTCACTCTGCTAGCAGAAACAAGCATTAGGTGTGAATCTGGATCGAATATGACGAAAATTGACTAGTTTGTGTCATATAACACTGAAATTGATAGAAACACATGAAAATGTATATACTGTGTTTGCCTTCACTTTGCTAGCAGAACCAAGCATTACGTGTGAGTTTGCATCGATTCTGATGGAAAGTGACTAGTTTGTTTCATATAACACTGAAATTGATAAAAACACATGAAAATGCATATACTGTGTGTTCCTTCACTCCGCTAGCAGAACCAAGCATTAGGTGTGAGTCTGGATCGATTCTGATGAAAAGTGACTAGTTTGGGCCCAATAACGCTGAAATTGACAGAAACACATGAAAATGCATATTCTCTGTGTGTCTTCACTCTGCTAGCAGAACCAAGCATTAGGTGTGTGTCTGCATCAATTCTGATGGAAAGTGACTAGTTTGTTTCATATAACACTGAAATTGATAAAAACACATGAAAATGCATATACTGTGTGTTCCTTCACTCCGCTATCAGAACCAAGCATTAGGTGTGAGTTTGGATCGATTCTGATGAAAAGTGACTAGTTTGGGCCCAATAACGCTGAAATTGACAAAAACACATGAAAATGCATATTCTTTGTTTGCCGTGACTCTTCTACTAAAACAGTGCGTTTTGGACGAGTCTGCATCAATTCTGATGAAAAGTGACTAGTTTGGGCCCAATAACGCTGAAATTGACAGAAACACATGAAAATGCATATTCTCTGTGTGTCTTCAATCTGTTAGTAGAACCAAGCATTAGGTGTGAGTCTGCATCGATTCTGATGAAAAGTGACTAGTTTATGTCATATAACACTGAAATTGATAGAAAAACATGAAAATGTATATACTGTGTGTGCCTTCACTTTGCTAGCAGAACCGAGCATTAGCTGTGTGTGTCTGCATCAATTCTGATGAAAAGTGACTGTTTTGGGCCCAATAACGCTGAAATTGACAAAAACACATGAAAATGCATGTTCGGTGTGTGCCGTGATTCTTCTACTACAACAGAGCGTTTTGGACGAATCTGCATCAATTCTGATGAAAAGTGACTAGTTTGGGCCCAATAACGCTGAAATTGACAGAAACACATGAAAATGCATATTCTCTGTGTGTCTTCACTCTGCTAGCAGAACCAAGCATTAGGTGTGTGTCTGCATAAATTCTGATGAAAAGTGACTAGTTTGGGCCCAATAACAGTGAAATTGACAAAAACACATGAAAATTCATATTCTTTGTTTGCCGTGACTCCTCTACTAAAACAGAGCGTTTTCGACGAGTCTGCATCAATTCTGATGAAAAGTGACTATTTTGGTCTCAATAACGCTGAAATTGACAAAAACACATGAAAATGTATGTTCGGCGTGTGCCGTGACTCTTCTACTACAACAGTGCGTTTTGGACGAGTCTGCATCAATTCTGATGAAAAGTGACTAGTTTGTGTCTGATAACACTGACATTGATAGAAACACATGAAAATGCATATTCTCTGTGTGTCTTCACTCTGCTAGCAGAAACAAGCATTAGGTGTGAATCTGGATCGAATATGACGAAAATTGACTAGTTTGTGTCATATAACACTGAAATTGATAGAAACACATGAAAATGCATATTCTCTGTGTGTCTTCACTCCGCTAGCAGAACCAAGCATTAGGTGTGAGTCTGGATCGATTCTGATGAAAAGTGACTAGTTTGGGCCCAATAACGCTGAAATTGACAGAAACACATGAAAATGCATATTCTCTGTGTGTCTTCACTCTGCTAGCAGAACCAAGCATTAGGTGTGTGTCTGAATCAATTCTGATGGAAAGTGACTAGTTTGTTTCATATAACACTGAAATTGATAAAAACACATGAAAATGCATATACTGTGTGTTCCTTCACTCCGCTATCAGAACCAAGCATTAGGTGTGAGTTTGGATCGATTCTGATGAAAAGTGACTAGTTTGGGCCCAATAACGCTGAAATTGACAAAAACACATGAAAATGCATATTCTTTGTTTGCCGTGACTCTTCTACTAAAACAGTGCGTTTTGGACGAGTCTGCATCAATTCTGATGAAAAGTGACTAGTTTGGGCCCAATAACGCTGAAATTGACAGAAACACATGAAAATGCATATTCTCTGTGTGTCTTCAATCTGTTAGTATAACCAAGCATTAGGTGTGAGTCTGCATCGATTCTGATGAAAAGTGACTAGTTTATGTCATATAACACTGAAATTGATAGAAAAACATGAAAATGTATATACTGTGTGTGCCTTCACTTTGCTAGCAGAACCGAGCATTAGCTGTGTGTCTGCATCAATTCTGATGAAAAGTGACTGTTTTGGGCCCAATAACGCTGAAATTGACAAAAACACATGAAAATGCATGTTCGGTGTGTGCCGTGATTCTTCTACTACAACAGAGCGTTTTGGACGAATCTGCATCAATTCTGATGAAAAGTGACTAGTTTGGGCCCAATAACGCTGAAATTGACAGAAACACATGAAAATGCATATTCTCTGTGTGTCTTCACTCTGCTAGCAGAACCAAGCATTAGGTGTGTGTCTGCATAAATTCTGATGAAAAGTGACTAGTTTGGGCCCAATAACAGTGAAATTGACAAAAACACATGAAAATTCATATTCTTTGTTTGCCGTGACTCCTCTACTAAAACAGAGCGTTTTCGACGAGTCTGCATCAATTCTGATGAAAAGTGACTAGTTTGGGCCCAATAACGCTGAAATTGACAAAAACACATGAAAATGCATATTCTTTGTTTGCCGTGACTCTTCTACTAAAACAGTGCGTTTTGGACGAGTCTGCATCAATTCTGATGAAAAGTGACTAGTTTGTGTCTGATAACACTGACATTGATAGAAACACATGAAAATGCATATTCTCTGTGTGTCTTCAATCTGCTAGTAGAACCAAGCATTAGGTGTGAGTCTGCATCGATTCTGATGAAAAGTGACTAGTTTATGTCATATAACACTGAAATTGATAGAAACACATGAAACTGCATATACTGTGTGTTCCTTCACTCTGCTAGCAGAACCGAGCATTAGGTGTGAGTCTGGATGGATTCTGATGAAAAGTGACTAGTTTGGGCCCAATAACGCTGAAATTGACAAAAACACATGAAAATGTATGTTCGGCGTGTGCTGTGACTCTTCTACTACAACAGTGCGTTTTGGACGAGTCTGCATCAATTCTGATGAAAAGTGACTAGTTTGTGTCTGATAACACTGACATTGATAGAAACACATGAAAATGCATATTCTCTGTGTGTCTTCACTCTGCTAGCAGAACCAAGCATTAGGCGTGTGTCTGCATAAATTCTGATGAAAAGCGACTAGTTTGGGCCCAATAATATTGAAATTGACAAAAACACATGAAAATTCATATTCTGTTTACCGTGACTCTTCTACTAAAACAGAGCGTTTTGGACGAGTCTGCATCAATTCTGATGAAAAGTGACTATTTTGGGCCCAATAACGCTGAAATTGACAAAAACACATGAAAATGTATGTTCGACGTGTGCCGTGACTCTTCTACTACAACAGTGCGTTTTGGACGAGTCTGCATCAATTCTGATGAAAAGTGACTAGTCTGTGTCTGATAACACTGACATTGATAGAAACACATGAAAATGCATATTCTCTGTGTGTCTTCACTCTGCTAGTAGAACCAAGCATTAGGTGTGAGTCTGCATCGATTCTGATGAAAAGTGACTAGTTTATGTCATATAACACTGAAATTGATAGAAAAACATGAAAATGTATATACTGTGTGTGCCTTCACTTTGCTAGCAGAACCGAGCATTAGGTGTGTGTCTGCATCAATTCTGATGAAAAGTGACTAGTTTGGGCCCAATAACGCTGAAATTGACAGAAACACATGAAAATGCATATTCTCTGTGTGTCTTCAATCTGTTAGTAGAACCAAGCATTAGGTGTGAGTCTGCATCGATTCTGATGAAAAGTGACTAGTTTATGTCATATAACACTGAAATTGATAGAAACACATGAAACTGCATATACTGTGTGTTCCTTCACTCTGCTAGCAGAACCAAGCATTAGGTGTGAGTCTGGATCGATTCTGATGAAAAGTGACTAGTTTGGGCCCAATAACGCTGAAATTGACAAAAACACATGAAAATGCATGTTCGGTGTGTGCCGTGATTCTTCTACTACAACAGAGCGTTTTGGACGAGTCTGCATCAATTCTGATGAAAAGTGACTAGTTTGGGCCCAATAACGCTGAAATTGACAGAAACACATGAAAATCCATATTCTCTGTGTGTCTTCACTCTGCTAGCAGAACCAAGCATTAGGTGTGTGTCTGCATAAATTCTGATGGAAAGTGACTAGTTTGTTTCATATAACACTGAAATTGATAAAAACACATGAAAATGCATATACTGTGTGTTCCTTCACTCCGCTAGCAGAACCAAGCATTAGGTGTGAGTTTGGATCGATTCTGATGAAAAGTGACTAGTTTGGGCCCAATAACGCTGAAATTGACAAAAACACATGAAAATGCATATTCTTTGTTTGCCGTGACTCTTCTACTAAAACAGTGCGTTTTGGACGAGTCTGCATCAATTCTGATGAAAAGTGACTAGTTTGGGCCCAATAACGCTGAAATTGACAGAAACACATGAAAATGCATATTCTCTGTGTGTCTTCAATCTGTTAGTAGAACCAAGCATTAGGTGTGAGTCTGCATCGATTCTGATGAAAAGTGACTAGTTTATGTCATATAACACTGAAATTGATAGAAACACATGAAACTGCATATACTGTGTGTTCCTTCACTCTGCTAGCAGAACCAAGCATTAGGTGTGAGTCTGGATCGATTCTGATGAAAAGTGACTAGTTTGGGCCCAATAACGCTGAAATTGACAAAAACACATGAAAATGCATATTCTTTGTTTGCCGTGACTCTTCTACTAAAACAGTGCGTTTTGGACGAGTCTGCATCAATTCTGATGAAAAGTGACTAGTTTGTGTCTGATAACACTGACATTGATAGAAACACATGAAAATGCATATTCTCTGTGTGTCTTCACTCTGCTAGCAGAAACAAGCATTAGGTGTGAGTCTGGATCGAATATGACGAAAATTGACTAGTTTGTGTCATATAACACTGAAATTGATAGAAACACATGAAACTGCATATACTGTGTGTTCCTTCACTCTGCTAGCAGAACCAAGCATTAGGTGTGAGTCTGGATCGATTCTGATGAAAAGTGACTAGTTTGGGCCCAATAACGCTGAAATTGACAAAAACACATGAAAATGCATGTTCGGTGTATGCCGTGATTCTTCTACTACAACAGAGCGTTTTGGACGAGTCTGCATCAATTCTGATGAAAAGTGACTAGTTTGGGCCCAATAACGCTGAAATTGACAGAAACACATGAAAATGCATATTCTCTGTGTGTCTTCACTCTGCTAGCAGAAACAAGCATTAGGTGTGAATCTGGATCGAATATGACGAAAATTGACTAGTTTGTGTCATATAACACTGAAATTGATAGAAACACATGAAAATGCATATTCTCTGTGTGTCTTCACTCTGCTAGTAGAACCAAGCATTAGGTGTGAGTCTGCATCGATTCTGATGAAAAGTGACTAGTTTATGTCATATAACACTGAAATTGATAGAAAAACATGAAAATGTATATACTGTGTGTGCCTTCACTTTGCTAGCAGAACCGAGCATTAGCTGTGTGTCTGCATCAATTCTGATGAAAAGTGACTGTTTTGGGCCCAATAACGCTGAAATTGACAAAAACACATGAAAATGCATGTTCGGTGTGTGCCGTGATTCTTCTACTACAACAGAGCGTTTTGGACGAATCTGCATCAATTCTGATGAAAAGTGACTAGTTTGGGCCCAATAACGCTGAAATTGACAGAAACACATGAAAATGCATATTCTCTGTGTGTCTTCACTCTGCTAGCAGAACCAAGCATTAGGTGTGTGTCTGCATAAATTCTGATGAAAAGTGACTAGTTTGGGCCCAATAACAGTGAAATTGACAAAAACACATGAAAATTCATATTCTTTGTTTGCCGTGACTCCTCTACTAAAACAGAGCGTTTTCGACGAGTCTGCATCAATTCTGATGAAAAGTGACTATTTTGGTCTCAATAACGCTGAAATTGACAAAAACACATGAAAATGTATGTTCGGCGTGTGCCGTGACTCTTCTACTACAACAGTGCGTTTTGGACGAGTCTGCATCAATTCTGATGAAAAGTGACTAGTTTGTGTCTGATAACACTGACATTGATAGAAACACATGAAAATGCATATTCTCTGTGTGTCTTCACTCTGCTAGCAGAAACAAGCATTAGGTGTGAATCTGGATCGAATATGACGAAAATTGACTAGTGTGTGTCATATAACACTGAAATTGATAGAAACACATGAAAATGTATATACTGTGTTTGCCTTCACTTTGCTAGCAGAACCAAGCATTACGTGTGAGTTTGCATCGATTCTGATGGAAAGTGACTAGTTTGTTTCATATAACACTGAAATTGATAAAAACACATGAAAATGCATATACTGTGTGTTCCTTCACTCCGCTAGCAGAACCAAGCATTAGGTGTGAGTCTGGATCGATTCTGATGAAAAGTGACTAGTTTGGGCCCAATAACGCTGAAATTGACAGAAACACATGAAAATGCATATTCTCTGTGTGTCTTCACTCTGCTAGCAGAACCAAGCATTAGGTGTGTGTCTGCATCAATTCTGATGGAAAGTGACTAGTTTGTTTCATATAACACTGAAATTGATAAAAACACATGAAAATGCATATACTGTGTGTTCCTTCACTCCGCTAGCAGAACCAAGCATTAGGTGTGAGTTTGGATCGATTCTGATGAAAAGTGACTAGTTTGGGCCCAATAACGCTGAAATTGACAAAAACACATGAAAATGCATATTCTTTGTTTGCCGTGACTCTTCTACTAAAACAGTGCGTTTTGGACGAGTCTGCATCAATTCTGATGAAAAGTGACTAGTTTGGGCCCAATAACGCTGAAATTGACAGAAACACATGAAAATGCATATTCTCTGTGTGTCTTCAATCTGTTAGTAGAACCAAGCATTAGGTGTGAGTCTGCATCGATTCTGATGAAAAGTGACTAGTTTATGTCATATAACACTGAAATTGATAGAAAAACATGAAAATGTATATACTGTGTGTGCCTTCACTTTGCTAGCAGAACCGAGCATTAGCTGTGTGTCTGCATCAATTCTGATGAAAAGTGACTGTTTTGGGCCCAATAACGCTGAAATTGACAAAAACACATGAAAATGCATGTTCGGTGTGTGCCGTGATTCTTCTACTACAACAGAGCGTTTTGGACGAATCTGCATCAATTCTGATGAAAAGTGACTAGTTTGGGCCCAATAACGCTGAAATTGACAGAAACACATGAAAATGCATATTCTCTGTGTGTCTTCACTCTGCTAGCAGAACCAAGCATTAGGTGTGTGTCTGCATAAATTCTGATGAAAAGTGACTAGTTTGGGCCCAATAACAGTGAAATTGACAAAAACACATGAAAATTCATATTCTTTGTTTGCCGTGACTCCTCTACTAAAACAGAGCGTTTTCGACGAGTCTGCATCAATTCTGATGAAAAGTGACTATTTTGGTCTCAATAACGCTGAAATTGACAAAAACACATGAAAATGTATGTTCGGCGTGTGCCGTGACTCTTCTACTACAACAGTGCGTTTTGGACGAGTCTGCATCAATTCTGATGAAAAGTGACTAGTTTGTGTCTGATAACACTGACATTGATAGAAACACATGAAAATGCATATTCTCTGTGTGTCTTCACTCTGCTAGCAGAAACAAGCATTAGGTGTGAATCTGGATCGAATATGACGAAAATTGACTAGTTTGTGTCATATAACACTGAAATTGATAGAAACACATGAAAATGTATATACTGTGTTTGCCTTCACTTTGCTAGCAGAACCAAGCATTACGTGTGAGTTTGCATCGATTCTGATGGAAAGTGACTAGTTTGTTTCATATAACACTGAAATTGATAAAAACACATGAAAATGCATATACTGTGTGTTCCTTCACTCCGCTAGCAGAACCAAGCATTAGGTGTGAGTCTGGATCGATTCTGATGAAAAGTGACTAGTTTGGGCCCAATAACGCTGAAATTGACAAAAACACATGAAAATGCATATTCTTTGTTTGCCGTGACTCTTCTACTAAAACAGTGCGTTTTGGACGAGTCTGCATCAATTCTGATGAAAAGTGACTAGTTTGTGTCTGATAACACTGACATTGATAGAAACACATGAAAATGCATATTCTCTGTGTGTCTTCAATCTGCTAGTAGAACCAAGCATTAGGTGTGAGTCTGCATCGATTCTGATGAAAAGTGACTAGTTTATGTCATATAACACTGAAATTTATAGAAACACATGAAACTGCATATACTGTGTGTTCCTTCACTCTGCTAGCAGAACCGAGCATTAGGTGTGAGTCTGGATGGATTCTGATGAAAAGTGACTAGTTTGGGCCAATAACGCTGAAATTGACAAAAACACATGAAAATGCATATTCTTTGTTTGCCGTGACTCTTCTACTAAAACAGTGCGTTTTGGACGAGTCTGCATCAATTCTGATGAAAAGTGACTAGTTTGGGCCCAATAACGCTGAAATTGACAGAAACACATGAAAATGCATATTCTCTGTGTGTCTTCAATCTGTTAGTAGAACCAAGCATTAGGTGTGAGTCTGCATCGATTCTGATGAAAAGTGACTAGTTTATGTCATATAACACTGAAATTGATAGAAACACATGAAACTGCATATACTGTGTGTTCCTTCACTCTGCTAGCAGAACCAAGCATTAGGTGTGAGTCTGGATCGTTTCTGATGAAAAGTGACTAGTTTGGGCCCAATAACGCTGAAATTGACAAAAACACATGAAAATGCATATTCTTTGTTTGCCGTGACTCTTCTACTAAAACAGTGCGTTTTGGACGAGTCTGCATCAATTCTGATGAAAAGTGACTAGTTTGTGTCTGATAACACTGACATTGATAGAAACACATGAAAATGCATATTCTCTGTGTGTCTTCACTCTGCTAGCAGAAACAAGCATTAGGTGTGAATCTGGATCGAATATGACGAAAATTGACTAGTTTGTGTCATATAACACTGAAATTGATAGAAACACATGAAAATGCATATTCTCTGTGTGTCTTCACTCTGCTAGTAGAACCAAGCATTAGGTGTGAGTCTGCATCGATTCTGATGAAAAGTGACTAGTTTATGTCATATAACACTGAAATTGATAGAAAAACATGAAAATGTATATACTGTGTGTGCCTTCACTTTGCTAGCAGAACCGAGCATTAGCTGTGTGTCTGCATCAATTCTGATGAAAAGTGACTGTTTTGGGCCCAATAACGCTGAAATTGACAAAAACACATGAAAATGCATGTTCGGTGTGTGCCGTGATTCTTCTACTACAACAGAGCGTTTTGGACGAATCTGCATCAATTCTGATGAAAAGTGACTAGTTTGGGCCCAATAACGCTGAAATTGACAGAAACACATGAAAATGCATATTCTCTGTGTGTCTTCACTCTGCTAGCAGAACCAAGCATTAGGTGTGTGTCTGCATAAATTCTGATGAAAAGTGACTAGTTTGGGCCCAATAACAGTGAAATTGACAAAAACACATTAAAATTCATATTCTTTGTTTGCCGTGACTCCTCTACTAAAACAGAGCGTTTTCGACGAGTCTGCATCAATTCTGATGAAAAGTGACTATTTTGGTCCCAATAACGCTGAAATTGACAAAAACACATGAAAATGTATGTTCGGCGTGTGCCGTGACTCTTCTACTACAACAGTGCGTTTTGGACGAGTCTGCATCAATTCTGATGAAAAGTGACTAGTTTGTGTCTGATAACACTGACATTGATAGAAACACATGAAAATGCATATTCTCTGTGTGTCTTCACTCTGCTAGCAGAAACAAGCATTAGGTGTGAATCTGGATCGAATATGACGAAAATTGACTAGTTTGTGTCATATAACACTGAAATTGATAGAAACACATGAAAATGTATATACTGTGTTTGCCTTCACTTTGCTAGGAGAACCAAGCATTACGTGTGAGTTTGCATCGATTCTGATGGAAAGTGACTAGTTTGTTTCATATAACACTGAAATTGATAAAAACACATGAAAATGCATATACTGTGTGTTCCTTCACTCCGCTAGCAGAACCAAGCATTAGGTGTGAGTTTGGATCGATTCTGATGAAAAGTGACTAGTTTGGGCCCAATAACGCTGAAATTGACAAAAACACATGAAAATACATATTCTATGTTTGCCGTGACTCCTCTACTAAAACAGAGCGTTTTGGACGACTCTGCATCAATTCTGATGAAAAGTGACTATTTTGGGCCCAATAACGCTGAAATTGACAGAAACACATGAAAATGCATATTCTCTGTTTGCCGTGACTCTTCTACTAAAACACTGCGTTTTGGACGAGTCTGCATCAATTCTGATGAAAAGTGACTAGTTTGTTTCATATAACACTGAAATTGATAAAAACACATGAAAATGCATATACTGTGTGTTCCTTCAATCTGCTAGCAGAACCAAGCATTAGGTGTGAGTCTGCATCGATTCTGATGAAAAGTGACTAGTTTATGTCATATAACACTGAAATTGATAGAAACACATGAAACTGCATATACTGTGTGTTCCTTCACTCTGCTAGCAGAACCAAGCATTAGGTGTGAGTCTGGATCGATTCTGATGAAAAGTGACTAGTTTGGGCCCAATAACGCTGAAATTGACAAAAACACATGAAAATGCATATTCTTTGTTTGCCGTGACTCTTCTACTAAAACAGTGCGTTTTGGACGAGTCTGCATCAATTCTGATGAAAAGTGACTAGTTTGGGCCCAATAACAGTGAAATTGACAAAAACACATGAAAATTCATATTCTTTGTTTGCCGTGACTCTACTAAAACAGAGCGTTTTGGACGAGTCTGCATCAATTCTGATGAAAAGTGACTAGTTTGGGCCCAATAACGCTGAAATTGACAAAAACACATGAAAATGCATGTTCGGTGTGTGCCGTGATTCTTCTACTACAACAGAGCGTTTTGGACGAGTCTGCATCAATTCTGATGAAAAGTGACTAGTTTGGGCCCAATAACGCTGAAATTGACAGAAACACATGAAAATGCATATTCTCTGTGTGTCTTCACTCTGCTAGCAGAACCAAGCATTAGGCGTGTGTCTGCATAAATTCTGATGAAAAGTGACTAGTTTGGGACCAATAACAGTGAAATTGACAAAAACACATGAAAATTCATATTCTTTGTTTGCCGTGACTCTTCTACTAAAACAGAGCGTTTTGGACGAGTCTGCATCAATTCTGATGAAAAGTGACTATTTTGGGCCCAATAACGCTGAAATTGACAAAAACACATGAAAATGTATGTTCGGCGTGTGCCGTGACTCTTCTACTACAACAGTGCGTTTTGGACGAGTCTGCATCAATTCTGATGAAAAGTGACTAGTCTGTGTCTGATAACACTGACATTGATAGAAACACATGAAAATGCATATTCTCTGTGTGTCTTCACTCTGCTAGTAGAACCAAGCATTAGGTGTGAGTCTGCATCGATTCTGATGAAAAGTGACTAGTTTATGTCATATAACACTGAAATTGATAGAAACACATGAAACTGCATATACTGTGTGTTCCTTCACTCTGCTAGCAGAACCAAGCATTAGGTGTGAGTCTGGATCGATTCTGATGAAAAGTGACTAGTTTGGGCCCAATAACGCTGAAATTGACAAAAACACATGAAAATGCATATTCTTTGTTTGCCGTGACTCTTCTACTAAAACAGAGCGTTTTGGACGAGGCTGCATCAATTCTGATGAAAAGTGACTATTTTGGGCCCAATAACGCTGAAATTGACAAAAACACATGAAAATGTATGTTCGGCGTGTGCCGTGACTCTTCTACTACAACAGTGCGTTTTGGACGAGTCTGCATCAATTCTGATGAAAAGTGACTAGTCTGTGTCTGATAACACTGACATTGATAGAAACACATGAAAATGCATATTCTCTGTGTGTCTTCACTCTGCTAGTAGAACCAAGCATTAGGTGTGAGTCTGCATCGATTCTGATGAAAAGTGACTAGTTTATGTCATATAACACTGAAATTGATAGAAACACATGAAACTGCATATACTGTGTGTTCCTTCACTCTGCTAGCAGAACCAAGCATTAGGTGTGAGTCTGGATCGATTCTGATGAAAAGTGACTAGTTTGGGCCCAATAACGCTGAAATTGACAAAAACACATGAAAATGCATATTCTTTGTTTGCCGTGACTCTTCTACTAAAACAGTGCGTTTTGGACGAGTCTGCATCAATTCTGATGAAAAGTGACTAGTTTGTGTCTGATAACACTGACATTGATAGAAACACATGAAAATGCATATTCTCTGTGTGTCTTCACTCTGCTAGCAGAAACAAGCATTAGGTGTGAATCTGGATCGAATATGACGAAAATTGACTAGTTTGTGTCAAATAACACTGAAATTGATAGAAACACATGAAAATGCATATTCTCTGTGTGTCTTCACTCTGCTAGTAGAACCAAGCATTAGGTGTGAGTCTGCATCGATTCTGATGAAAAGTGACTAGTTTATGTCATATAACACTGAAATTGATAGAAAAACATGAAAATGTATATACTGTGTGTGCCTTCACTTTGCTAGCAGAACCGAGCATTAGCTGTGTGTCTGCATCAATTCTGATGAAAAGTGACTGTTTTGGGCCCAATAACGCTGAAATTGACAAAAACACATGAAAATGCATGTTCGGTGTGTGCCGTGACTCTTCTACTACAAAAGTGCGTTTTGGACGAGTCTGCATCAATTCTGATGAAAAGTGACTAGTTTGTGTCATATAACACTGAAATTGATAGAAACACATGAAACTGCATATACTGTGTGTTCCTTCACTCTGCTAGCAGAACCAAGCATTAGGTGTGAGTCTGGATCGATTCTGATGAAAAGTGACTAGTTTGGGCCCAATAACGCTGAAATTGACAAAAACACATGAAAATGCATATTCTTTGTTTGCCGTGACTCTTCTACTAAAACAGAGCGTTTTGGACGAGGCTGCATCAATTCTGATGAAAAGTGACTATTTTGGGCCCAATAACGCTGAAATTGACAAAAACACATGAAAATGTATGTTCGGCGTGTGCCGTGACTCTTCTACTACAACAGTGCGTTTTGGACGAGTCTGCATCAATTCTGATGAAAAGTGACTAGTCTGTGTCTGATAACACTGACATTGATAGAAACACATGAAAATGCATATTCTCTGTGTGTCTTCACTCTGCTAGTAGAACCAAGCATTAGGTGTGAGTCTGCATCGATTCTGATGAAAAGTGACTAGTTTATGTCATATAACACTGAAATTGATAGAAACACATGAAACTGCATATACTGTGTGTTCCTTCACTCTGCTAGCAGAACCAAGCATTAGGTGTGGGTCTGGATCGATTCTGATGAAAAGTGACTAGTTTGGGCCCAATAACGCTGAAATTGACAAAAACACATGAAAATGCATATTCTTTGTTTGCCGTGACTCTTCTACTAAAACAATGCGTTTTGGACGAGTCTGCATCAATTCTGATGAAAAGTGACTAGTTTGTGTCTGATAACACTGACATTGATAGAAACACATGAAAATGCATATTCTCTGTGTGTCTTCACTCTGCTAGCAGAAACAAGCATTAGGTGTGAATCTGGATCGAATATGACGAAAATTGACTAGTTTGTGTCATATAACACTGAAATTGATAGAAACACATGAAAATGCATATTCTCTGTGTGTCTTCACTCTGCTAGTAGAACCAAGCATTAGGTGTGAGTTTGCATCGATTCTGATGAAAAGTGAATAGTTTATGTCATATAACACTGAAATTGATAGAAAAACATGAAAATGTATATACTGTGTGTGCCTTCACTTTGCTAGCAGAACCGAGCATTAGCTGTGTGTCTGCATCAATTCTGATGAAAAGTGACTGTTTTGGGCCCAATAACGCTGAAATTGACAAAAACACATGAAAATGCATGTTCGGTGTGTGCCGTGACTCTTCTACTACAACAGTGCGTTTTGGACGAGTCTGCGTCAATTCTGATGAAAAGTGACTAGTTTGTGTCTGATAACACTGACATTGATAGAAAAACATGAAAATGCATATTCTCTGTGTGTCTTCACTCTGCTAGCAGAAACAAGCATTAGGTGTGAATCTGGATCGAATATGACGAAAATTGACTAGTTTGTGTCATATAACACTGAAATTGACAGAAACACATGAAAATGTATATACTGTGTTTGCCTTCACTTTGCTAGCAGAACCAAGCATTACGTGTGAGTTTGCATCGATTCTGATGGAAAGTGACTAGTTTGTTTCATATAACACTGAAATTGATAAAAACACATGAAAATGCATATACTGTGTGTTCCTTCACTCTGCTAGCAGAACCAAGCATTAGGTGTGAGTCTGGATCGATTCTGATGAAAAGTGACTAGTTTGGGCCCAATAACGCTGAAATTGACAGAAACACATGAAAATGCATATTCTCTGTGTGTCTTCAAACTGTTAGTAGAACCAAGCATTAGGTGTGAGTCTGCATCGATTCTGATGAAAAGTGACTAGTTTGGGCCCAATAACGCTGAAATTGACAAAAACACATGAAAATGCATATTCTTTGTTTGCCGTGACTCTTCTACTAAAACAGTGCGTTTTGGACGAGTCTGCATCAATTCTGATGAAAAGTGACTAGTTTGTGTCTGATAACACTGACATTGATAGAAACACATGAAAATGCATATTCTCTGTGTGTCTTCACTCTGCTAGCAGAAACAAGCATTAGATGTGAATCTGGATCGAATATGACGAAAATTGACTAGTTTGTGTCATATAACACTGAAATTGATAGAAACACATGAACATGCATATTCTTTGTTTGCCGTGACTCTTCTACTAAAACAGAGCGTTTTGGACGACTCTGCATCAATTCTGATGAAAAGTGACTAGTTTAGGCCCAATAACGCTGAAATTGATAAAAACACATGAAAATGCATATACTGTGTGTTCCTTCAATCTGCTAGCAGAACCAAGCATTAGGTGTGAGTCTGCATCGATTGTGAAGAAAAGTGACTAGTTTATGTCATATAACACTGAAATTGATAGAAACACATGAAAATGTATATTCTGTGTGTGCCTTCACTTTGCTTGCAGAACCGAGCATTAGGTGTGTGTCTGCATCAATTCTGATGAAAAGTGACTAGTTTGGGCCCAATAACGCTGAAATTGACAGAAACACATGAAAATGCATATTCTCTGTGTGTCTTCACTCTGCTAGCAGAACCAAGCATTAGGCGTGTGTCTGCAGAAATTCTGATGAAAAGTGACTAGTTTGGGCCCAATAACAGTGAAATTGACAAAAACACATGAAAATGTATGTTCGGCGTGTGCCGTGACTCTTCTACTACAACAGTGCGTTTTGGACGAGTCTGCATCAATTCTGATGAAAAGTGACTAGTTTGTGTCTGATAACACTGACATTGATAGAAACACATGAAAATGCATATTCTCTGTGTGTCTTCACTCTGCTAGCAGAACCCAGCATTAGGTGTGTGTCTGCATAAATTCTGATGAAAAGTGACTAGTTTGGGCCCAATAACAGTGAAATTGACAAAAACACATGAAAATTCATATTCTTTGTTTGCCGTGAGTCTTCTACTAAAACAGAGCGTTTTGGACGAGTCTGCATCAATTCTGATGAAAAGTGACTATTTTGGGCCCAATAACGCTGAAATTGACAAAAACACATGAAAATGCATATTCTCTGTTTGTCTTCAATCTGCTAGTTGAACCAAGCATTAGGTGTGAGTCTGCATCGATTCTGATTAAAAGTGACTACTTTGTGTCATGTAAAACTGACATTGATAGAAACACATGAAAATGCATAATCTCTGTGTGTCTTCACTCTGCTAGCAGAAACAAGCATTAGGTGTGAATCTGGATCGAATATGACGAAAAGTGACTAGTTTGTGCCATATAACACTGAAATTGATAGAAACACATGAAAATGTATATACTGTGTTTGCCTTCACTTTGCTAGCAGAACTGAGCATTAGGTGTGAGTCTGGATCGATTCTGATGAAAAGTGACTAGTTTGGGCCCAATAACGCTGAAATTGACAAAAACGCATGAAAATACATGTACGGAGTGCGCCGTGACTCTTCCAGTGCCGCCGAGCGTTTTGGACGAGTCTGCATCGATTTTGATGAAAAGCGAATTGCCTGGGCCCAATAACAATGAAATTGACAGAATCAAAGGAAAATGCATATACTCTGTGTATCTTCACTCTGCTAGCAGAAACAAGCATTAGGTGTGAGTCTGCATCAATTCTGATGAAAAGTGAAAAGTTTAGGCACAATAACACAGAAATTGACTGAAACACATGAAAATGCATATTCTCTGTGTGTACCCTCTATCTGCTAGCAGAACCAACCTGTGTTCCTATCAATTTCAGTGTTTTCAGACACAAACTAGTCACTTTTCATCATATCGGATCCAGACTCACACCTGATGCTTGGTTCTGCTATCAGAGTGAGGGTACACAAAATATATGCATTTTCATATGTTTCCATCAATTTCAGTTTTATCGGACACAAAATAGTCACTTTTCATCAGAATCGATGCAGACTCGTGCAAAACACTCTGTTATAGTATTAGAGTTACGGCACACACAGTACATGCATTTTCATATGTTTCTTTCAATTTCAGTGTTATCAGATACAAACTAGTCACTTTTCATGACATCCGATCCAGACTCACACCTAATGCTTGGTTCTGCTAGCAGAGTGAGGGCACACACAGTATATGCATTTTCATATGTTTCTATCAATTTCAGTGTTATTGGACTCAAATTAGTCACTTTTCATCAGAATCGATGCAGATTCGTCCACAACGCTCTGTTGTAGTAGCAGAGTTACGGCACACACAGTATATGCATTTTCATGTGTTTCTATCAATTTCAGTGTTATCAGACACAAACTAGTCACTTTTCATCATATCCGATCCAGACTCACATCTAATGCTTGGTTCTGCTAGCAGAGTGAGGGTACACACAGTATATGCATTTTCATATGTTTTTATCAATTTCAGTGTTATCGGACACATACCAGTCACTTTTAATCATATCCGATCCATACTCACACCTAATGCTTGGTGCTGCTAGCAGAGTGAAGGAACAGACCGTATATGTATTTTCATGTGCTTCTATCAATTTCAGTGTTATTGGGCTCAAATTAGTCACTTTTCATCAGAATCGATGCAGACTCGTGAAAAATGCTCTGTTTTAGTAGCAGAGTTACGGCAGACACAGTACATGAATTTTCATATGTTTCTTTCAATTTCCGTGTTATCGGACATATACCAGTCACTTTTCATCATATTCGATCCATACTCACACCTGATGCTTGGTTCTGCAAGCAGAATGAAGTCACACACAGTATATGCATTTTCATATGTTTCTATCAATTACAGTGTTATTGGGCTCAAATTAGTCACTTTTCATCAGAATCGATGCAGACTCGTGCATAACACTCTGTTATAGTAGCAGAGTGAAGTCACACACAGTACATGCATTTTCATGTTTCTTTCAATTTCAGTGTTATCAGACACAAACTAGTCACTTTTCATCAGAATCGATGCAGACTCGTCAAAAACGCTCTGTTGTAGTAGCAGAGTTACGGCACACACAGTACTTGCATTTTCACATGTTTCTGTCAATTTCAGTGTTATCAGACATATACCAGTCAATATTTCTCATATTCAATCCATACTCACACCTAATGCTTGGTACTGCTAGCAGAGTGAAGGCACACACCGTGTATGCATTTTCATGTGTTCCTATCAATTTCAGTGTTATCAGACACAAACTAGTCACTTTTCATCATATCCGATCCAGACTCACATCTAATGCTTGGTTCTGCTAGCAGAGTGAGGGTACACACAGTATATGCATTTTCATATGTTTTTATCAATTTCAGTGTTATCGGACATATACCAGTCACTTTTCATCATATTCGATCCATACTCACACCTGATGCTTGGTTCTGCAAGCAGAATGAAGTCACACACAGTATATGCATTTTCATGTGCTTCTATCAATTTCAGTGTTATTGGGCTAAAATTAGTCACTTTTCATCAGAATCGATGCAGACTCGTGCAAAGTGCTCTGTTGTAGTAGCAGAGTTACAGCACACACAGCATTTGCATTTTTATATGTTTTTTTAATTTCCGTGTTATCGGACACAAAATAGTCACTTTTCATCAGAATCGATGCAGACTCGTCAAAAACGCTCTGTTGTAGTAGCAGAGTTACGGCACACACAGTACATGCATTTTCAGCTTTCTTTCAATTTCAGTGTTATTGGACATATACCAGTCACTTTTCGTCATGTTCAATCCATACTCACACCTAATGCTTGGTGCTGCTAGCAGAGTGAAGGCACACACCGTATATGCATTTTCATGTGTACCTATCAATTTCAGTGTTATCAGACACAAACTAGTCACTTGTCATCATATCCGATCCAGACTCACATCTAATGCTTGGTTCTGCTAGCAGAGTGAAGGCACACACAGAATATGCATTTTCATGTGTTTCTATCAATTTCAGTGTTATCGGACACATACCAGTCACTTTTCGTCATATTCGATCCATACTCACACCTAATGTTTGGCTCTGCTAGCAGAGTCAAGGCACACACAATATATGCATTTTCATATGTTTCCATCAATTTCAGTGTTATCGGACACATACCAGTCACTTTTTCTCATATTCGATCCATACTCACACCTAATGCTCGGTTCTGCTAGCAGAGTGAAGGCACACACAGAATATGCATTTTCATGTGTTTTTATCAATTTTAGTGTTGTCGGACACATACCAGTCACTTTTCATCATATTCGATCCATACTCACACCTAATGCTTGGTTCTGCAAGCAGAATGAAGTCACACACAGTATATGCATTTTCATGTGTTTATATAAATTTCAATTTTATTGGGCTCAAATTAGTCACTTTTCATCAGAATCGATGCATACTCGTGCAAAGTGCTCTGTTGTAGTAGCAGAGTTACGGCACATACAGTATTTGCATTTTCATATGTTTCTTTCAATTTCAGTGTCATCGGACACAAAATAGTCACTTTTCATCATATTCGATCCAGACTCACACCTAATGCTTGGTACTGCTAGCAGAGTGAAGGCACACACAGAATATGCATTTTCATGTGTTTCTATCAATTTCAGTGTTATCGGACACAAACCAGTCACTTTTCATCATATCCGATCCATACTAACACCTAATGCTTGGTTCTGCTAGCAGAGTGAGGGTACACACAGTATATGCATTTTCATATGTTTTTATCAATTTCAGTGTTATCGGACACAAACTAGTCACTTTTCATCATATTCGATCCAGACTCACACCTAATGCTTGGTACTGCTAGCAGAGTGAAGGCACACACAGAATATGCATTCATGTGTTTCTATCAATTTCAGTGTTATCGGACACAAAATAGTCACTTTTCATCAGAATCGATACAGACTCGTGCAAAACGCTCTGTTGTAGTAGCAGAGTTACGGCACACACAGTACATGCATTTTCATATGTTTCCATCAATTTCATTGTTATCGGACACATACCAGTCAGTTTTTGTCATATTCGATCCATACTCACACCTAATGCTTGGTGCTGCTGGCAGAGTGAAGGCACAGACCGTATATGCATTTTCATGTGTTTCTATCAATTTCAGTGTTATCAGACACAAACTATTCACTTTTCATCATATCCGATCCAGACTCACACCTAATGCTTGGTTCTGCTAGCAGAGTGAGGGTACACACAGTATATGCATTTTCATATGTTTTTATCAATTTCAGTGTTATCGGACACATACCAGTCACTTTTCGTCATATTCGATCCATACTCACACCTAATGCTTGGTTCTGCTAGCAGAGTCACGGCACACACAGTATATGCATTTTCATATGTTTCCATCAATTTCAGTGTTATCAGAGATATACCAGTCACTTTTCGTCATATTCGATGCAGACTTGTGAAAAATGCTCTATTGTAATAGCAGAGTTACGGCACACACAGTACATGCATTTTCATATGTTTCTTTCAATTTCAGTGTTATCGGACATGTACCAGTCACTTTTCGTCATATTCGATCCATACTCACACCTAATGCTTGGTTATGCAAGCAGAGTGAAGTCACACACAGTATATGCATTTTCATGTGCTTCTATCAATTTCAGTGTTATTGGGCTCAAATTAGTCACTTTTCATCAGAATCGATGCAGACTCGTGCAAAATGCTCTGTTTTAGTAGCAGAGTTACGGCACACACAGTACATGCATTTTCATATGTTTCTTTCAATTTCCGTGTTATCGGACACATACCAGTCACTTTTCATCATATTCGATGCAGACTCGTCAAAAACGCTCTGTTGTAGTAGCAGAGTTATGGCACACACAGTACATGCATTTTCAGCTTTCTTTCAATTTCAGTGTTATTGGACATATACCAGTCACTTTTCGTCATGTTCAATCCATACTCACACCTAATGCTTGGTGCTGCTAGCAGAGTGAAGGCACACACCGTATATGCATTTTCATGTGTACCTATCAATTTCAGTGTTATCAGACACAAACTAGTCACTTGTCATCATATCCGATCCAGACTCACATCTAATGCTTGGTTCTGCTAGCAGAGTGAAGGCACACACAGAATATGCATTTTCATGTGTTTCTATCAATTTCAGTGTTATCGGACACATACCAGTCACTTTTCGTCATATTCGATCCATACTCACACCTAATGTTTGGCTCTGCTAGCAGAGTCAAGGCACACACAATATATGCATTTTCATATGTTTCCATCAATTTCAGTGTTATCGGACACATACCAGTCACTTTTTCTCATATTCGATCCATACTCACACCTAATGCTCGGTTCTGCTAGCAGAGTGAAGGCACACACAGAATATGCATTTTCATGTGTTTTTATCAATTTTAGTGTTGTCGGACACATACCAGTCACTTTTCATCATATTCGATCCATACTCACACCTAATGCTTGGTTCTGCAAGCAGAATGAAGTCACACACAGTATATGCATTTTCATGTGTTTATATAAATTTCAATTTTATTGGGCTCAAATTAGTCACTTTTCATCAGAATCGATGCATACTCGTGCAAAGTGCTCTGTTGTAGTAGCAGAGTTACGGCACATACAGTATTTGCATTTTCATATGTTTCTTTCAATTTCAGTGTCATCGGACACAAAATAGTCACTTTTCATCATATTCGATCCAGACTCACACCTAATGCTTGGTACTGCTAGCAGAGTGAAGGCACACACAGAATATGCATTTTCATGTGTTTCTATCAATTTCAGTGTTATCGGACACAAACCAGTCACTTTTCGTCATATTCGATCCATACTCACACCTAATGCTTGGTTCTGCTAGCAGAGTCACGGCACACACAGTATATGCATTTTCATATGTTTCCATCAATTTCAGTGTTATCGGACATATACCAGTCACTTTTCGTCATATTCGATGCAGACTTGTGAAAAATGCTCTATTGTAATAGCAGAGTTACGGCACACAAAGTACATGCATTTTCATATGTTTCTTCCAATTTCAGTGTTATCGGACATATACCAGTCACTTTTCGTCATATTCGATGCAGACTTGTGAAACATGCTCTATTGTAATAGCAGAGTTACGGCACACACAGTACATGCATTTTCATATGTTTCTTTCAATTTCAGTGTTATCGGACATGTACCAGTCACTTTTCGTCATATCCGATCCAGACTCACACCTAATGCTTGGTTCTGCTAGCAGAGTGAGGGTACACACAGTATATGCATTTTCATATGTTTTTATCAATTTCAGTGTTATCGGACACATACCAGTCACTTTTCGTCATATTCGATCCATACTCACACCTAATGCTTGGTTCTGCTAGCAGAGTCACGGCACACACAGTATATGCATTTTCATATGTTTCCATCAATTTCAGTGTTATCAGAGATATACCAGTCACTTTTCGTCATATTCGATGCAGACTTGTGAAAAATGCTCTATTGTAATAGCAGAGTTACGGCACACACAGTACATGCATTTTCATATGTTTCTTTCAATTTCAGTGTTATCGGACATGTACCAGTCACTTCTCGTCATATTCGATCCATACTCAAACCTAATGCTTGGTTATGCAAGCAGAGTGAAGTCACACACAGTATATGCATTTTCATGTGCTTCTATCAATTTCAGTGTTATTGGGCTCAAATTAGTCACTTTTCATCAGAATCGATGCAGACTCGTGCAAAATGCTCTGTTTTAGTAGCAGAGTTACGGCACACACAGTACATGCATTTTCATATGTTTCTTTCAATTTCCGTGTTATCGGACACATACCACTCACTTTTCATCATATTCGATCCATACTCACACCTCATGCTTGGTGCTGCTAGCAGAGTCACGGCACACACAATATATGCATTTTCATATGTTTCCATCAATTTCAGTGTTATTGGGCCCAAACCAGTCGGTTTTCATCAGAATTGATGCAGACTCGTCGAAAACGCTCTTTTGTAGAAGCAGAGTTACGGCACACACAGTACATACATTTTCATATGTTTCTTTCAATTTCATTGTTATCGGACACATACCAGTCACTTTTCATCATATTCGATCCATACTCACACCTAATGCTTGGTGCTGCTAGCAGAGTGAAGGCACACACCGTATATGCATTTTCATGTGTTTCTATCAATTTCAGTGTTATCGGACACAAAATAGTCACTTTTCATCAGAATCGATGCAGACTCGTGTAAAACGCTGTGTTGTAGTAGCAGAGTTACGCCACACACAGTACATGCATTTTCATATGTTTCTATCAATTTCAGTGTTATCGGACACATACCAGTCACTTTTCGTCATATGCGATCTGTACTCACACCTAATGCTTGGTTCTGCTAGCAGAGTCACGGCACACACAGTATATGCATTTTCATGTGTTGCTATCAATTTCAGTGTTAATGGACACAAACTAGTCACTTTTCATCAGAATCGATGCAGACTTGTCCAAAACGCTCTTTTGTAGTAGCAGAGTTACGGCACACACAGTAAATGCATTTTCATATGTTTCTTTCAATTTCAGTGTTATCGGACATATACCAGTCACTTTTCGTCATATTCGATGCAGACTTGTGAAAAATGCTCTATTGTAATAGCAGAGTTACGGCACACACAGTACATGCATTTTCATATGGTTCTTTCAATTTCAGTGTTATCGGACATGTACCAGTCACTTTTCGTCATATCCGATCCAGACTCACACCTAATGCTTGGTTCTGCTAGCAGAGTGAGGGTACACACAGTATATGCATTTTCATGTGTTTCTATCAATTTCAGTGTTATCGGACACAAAATAGTCACTTCTCATCAGAATCGATGCAGACTCATGGAAAACGCTCTGTTGTAGTTGCAGAGTTACGGCACACACAGTACATGCATTTTCATATGTTTCCATCAATTTCAGTGTTATCGGACACATACCAGTCAGTTTTTGTCATATTCGATCCATACTCACACCTAATGCTTAGTGCTGCTAGCAGAGTTACGGCACACACAGTACATGCATTTTCATATGTTTCCATCAATTTCAGTGTTATCGGACACATACCAGTCAGTTTTTGTCATATTCGATCCATACTCACACCTAATGCTTAGTGCTGCTAGCAGAGTGAAGGCACACACTGTATATGCATTTTCATATGTTTCCATCAATTTCAGTGTTATCGGACACATACCAGTCAGTTTTTGTCATATTCGATCCATACTCACACCTAATGCTTGGTGCTGCTGGCAGAGTGAAGGCACAGACCGTATATGCATTTTCATGTGTTTCTATCAATTTCAGTGTTATCAGACACAAACTATTCACTTTTCATCATATCCGATCCAGACTCACACCTAATGCTTGGTTCTGCTAGCAGAGTGAGGGTACACACAGTATATGCATTTTCAAATGTTTTTATCAATTTCAGTGTTATCGGACACATACCAGTCACTTTTCGTCATATTCGATCCATACTCACACATAATGCTTGGTTCTGCTAGCAGAGTCACGGCACACACAGTATATGCATTTTCATGTGCTTCTATCAATTTCAGTGTTATTGGGCTCAAATTAGCCACTTTTCATCAGAATCGATGCAGACTCGTGCAAAATGCTTTGTTTTAGTAGCAGAGTTACGGCACACACAATATATGCATTTTCATATGTTTCCATCAATTTCAAGTGTTATCGGACACATACCAGTCACTTTTCGTCATATTCGATCCATACTCACACCTAATGCACTTGATGAAAAGTGACTAGTTGGGGCCCAATAACGCTGAAATTGACAAAAACACATGAAAATGCATGTTCGGTGTGTGCCGTGATTCTGCCAGTGCAGCAGAGCGTTTTGGACGAGTCTGCATCGATTCTGATGAAAAGCGACTATCCTGGGCCCAATAACACTGAAATTGACAGAAACAAAGGAAAATGCATATACTCTGTGTATCTTCACTCTGCTAGCAGAAAGAAGCATTAGGTGTGAGTCTTCATCGAATATGATGAAAAGTGATTAGTTTGAGAGGAATAACATTGAAATTTATGGAAACATATAAAAATGAATGTACTGTGTGTGCCGCCTCTCTGCTACTACAACAGAGCGTTTTGGTCGAGTCTGCATAGATTTTGAAGAAGATTGACTACTTTTTGTCCAATACCACTGAAATTGATAGAAACATACGAAAATGCATGTAATGTGTGTTCCGCCACTCTGCTATTACAACAGAGCATTTTGGAAGAGTCTGCTTTGATTCTAATGAAAAGTGACTAGTTTGTGTCCGATAACACTGAAATTGATAGAAACATATGAAAATGCATATATTGTGTGTGCCGTGACTCTGCTAGCAGAACCAAGCATTAGGTGTGACTATGGATCGAATATGACGAAAAGTGACTAGTTAGAGTGGAATAACACTGACATTGATAGAAACATATGAAAATGCAAACAATGTGTGTGCCGTCACTCTACCAGTGTAGCAGAGTGTTTTGGTTGAGTCTATATCGATTCTGATCAAAAGTGACTGGTCTGTGTCGAATAATACTGAAATTGACAGAAACACATGAAAATGCATACAATGTGTGTGCTGTCACTCTACCAGTGTAGCAGAGAGTTTTGGGTGAGTCTGTATCGATTCTGATGAAAAGTGACTAGTTTGGGCCCAATAACACTGAAAATGACAGAAATACATGAAAATGCATGAACGGTGAGTGCCGTGACTCTGCCAGTGCAACACAGCGTTTTGGGTGAGTCTGCATCGATTCTGATGAAAAGTGACTAGTCTGTGTCTAATAACACTGAAATTGATAGAAACATATGAAAATGCATGTACGGCGTGTAGCGTGACTCTACCAGTGCAGCCGAGCCTTTTGGGTGAGTCTGCATCGATTCTGATGAAAAACGACTAGTTTGGGCCCAATAACACTGAAATTGATAGAAACATATGAAAATGCATATACTTTGTGTGCCATGACTTTGCTACTTCAACAGAGCGTTTTGGATGAGTCTGCATCGATTCTGATGAAAAGTGACTAGTTTATGTCGTATCACACTGAAATTGATAGAAACACATGAAAATGCATAGACTGTGTGTACCTTCACTCTGCTAGCAGAACCAAGCATTAGATGTGAGTCTGGATCGAATATGATGAAAAGTGAATAGTTTCTGTCTGATAACAATGAAATTGATAGAAACATATGAAAATGCATATACTTTGTGTTCCGTGACTCTGCTACTACAACAGAGCGTTTTGGACGAGTCTGCACCAATTCTGATGAGAAGTGACTAGTTTCTGTCTGATAACACTGAAAGTGATAGAAACATATGAAAATGCATATACTTTGTGTGCCGTGACTCTGCTACTTCAACAGAGCGTTTTGGACGATTCTGCATCGATTCTGATGAAAAGTGACTATTTTGTGTCCGATAACACTAAAATTGATAGAAACACATGAAAATGCATATACTGTGTGCGGCGTGACTTTTTTTCTGCAACAGAGCGTTTTGGAAGAGTCTGCATCAATTCCGATGAAAAGTGACTATTTTGTGTCCGAAAACACTAACATTGATAGAAACACATGAAAATGCGTTTCACTCTGCTAACAGAACCAAGCATTAGGAGTGAGTCTGGATCGAATATTATGAAAAGTGACTACTTTCTGTCTGATAACACTGAAAGTGATAGAAACATATGAAAATGCATATACTTTGTGTGCCGTGACTCTGCTACTTCAACAGAGCGTTTTGGACGAGTCTGCATCGATTCTGATGAAAAGTGTATATACTGTGTGTACCTTCACTCTGCTACTACAACAGAGCGTTTTGGACGATTCTGCATCGATTCTGATGAAAAGTGACTAATTTGTGTCCGATAACACTAAAATTGATAGAAACACATGAAATGCATATACTGTGTGAGACTTCACTCTGCTACTATAACAGAGCGTTTTGGACGAGTCTCCATCGATTCTGATGAAAAGTGACTAGTTTCTGTGTGATAACACTGAAATTGATAGAAACACATGAAAATGCATAGACTGTGTGTACCTTCACTCTGCTACTTCAATAGAGCGTTTTGGACGAGTCTGCATCAATTCCGATGAAAGGTGACTATTTTGTGTCCGATAACACTGAAATTGACAGAAACACATGAAAATGCATAGACTGTGTGTACCTTCACTCTGCTAGCAGATCCAAGCATTAGAAGTGAGTCTGGATTGAATATGATGAAAAGTGACTAGTTTCTGTCTGATAACACTGAAATTGATAGTAACAAATGAAAATGGATATACTGTGTGTACCTTCACTCTGCTAGTAGAACCAAGTATTTGGAGTGAGTCTGGATTGAATATGATGAAAAGTGACTAGTTTCTGTCTGATAACACTGAAATTGATAGTAACAAATGAAAATGCGTATATTTTGTGTGCCGTGACTCTGCTACTACAACAGAGCGTTTTGGACAATTCTGCATTGATTCTGATGAAAAGTGACTATTTTGTGTCCGATAACACTAAAATTGATAGAAACACATGAAAATGCATATACTTTGTGCGCCGTGACTTTTTTTCTGCAACAGAGCGTTTTGGAAGAGTCTGCATCAATTCCGATGAAAATTGACTATTTCGTGTCCGATAACACTGAAATTGACAGAAACACATGAAAATGCATAGACTGTGTGTACCTTCACTCTGCTAGCAGAACCAAGCATTAGAAGTGAGTCTGGATTGAATATGATGAAAAGTGATTAGTTTCTGTCTGATAACACTGAAATTGATAGTAACAAATGAAAATGGATATACTGTGTGTACCTTCACTCTGCTAGTAGAACCAAGTATTTGGAGTGAGTCTGGATTGAATATGATGAAAAGTGACTAGTTTCTGTCTGATAACACTGAAATTGATAGTAACAAATGAAAATGCGTATATTTTGTGTGCCGTGACTCTGCTACTACAACAGAGCGTTTTGGACAATTCTGCATTGATTCTGATGAAAAGTGACTATTTTGTGTCCGATAACACTAAAATTGATAGAAACACATGAAAATGCATATACTTTGTGCGCCGTGACTTTTTTTCTGCAACAGAGCGTTTTGGAAGAGTCTGCATCAATTCCGATGAAAATTGACTATTTCGTGTCCGATAACACTAAAATTGATAGAAACACATAAAAATGCATATACTGTGTGTACCTTCACTCTGCTAGCAGAACCAAGCATTAGAAGTGAGTCTGGATCGAATATGATGAAAAGTGACTAGTTTCTGTCTGATAACACTGAAATTGATAGAAACATATGAAAATGCATATACTTTGTGTTCCTTGACTCTGCTACTTCAATAGAGCGTTTTGGACGAGTCTGCATCAATTCCGATGAAAGGTGACTATTTTGTGTCCGATGACACTGAAATTGAGAGAAACACATGGAAATGCATAGACGGTGTGTACATTCACTCTGCTAGCAGAACCAAGCATTAGGTGTGAGTCTGGATTGAATATGATGAAAAGTGACTAGTTTGGGCCCAATAACACTGAAATTGACAGAAACACATGAAAATGCATATACTGTGTGCGCCGTGACTCTTCTTCTGCAACAGAGCGTTTTGGACGAGTCTGCATCAATTCCGATGAAAAGTGACTAGTTCCCGTATGATAACACTGAAATTGATAGAAACATATGAAAATGTGGATACTTTGTGTGCCTTGACTCTGCTACTTCTACAGACCGTTTTGGACGAGTCTGCTTCGATTCTGATGAAAAGTGACTAGTTTATGTCGTATCACACTGAAATTGAAAGAAACACATGAAAATGCATAGACTGTGTGTACCTTCACTCTGCTACTACAAAAGAGCGTTTTAGACGAGTCTAGATCGAATATGATGAAAAGTGACTAGTTTCTGTCTGAAAACACTGAAATTGATAGAAACATATGAAAATGCATATACTGTGTGGATCTTCACTCTGCTAGCAGAACCAAGCATTAGAAGTGAGTCTGGAACGAATATGATGAAAACTGACTAGTTTCTGTCTGATAACACTGAAATTGATAGAAACACATGAAAATGCATATACTGTGTGCGCCGTGACTCTTCTTCTGCAACAGAGCGTTTTGGACGAGTCTGCATCAATTCCGATGAAAAGTGACTAGTTCCTGTCTGATAACACTGAAATTGATAGAAACATATGAAAATGTGGATACTTTGTGTGCCGTGACTCTGCTACTTCAACAGACCGTTTTGGACGAGTCTGCATCGATTCTGATGAAAAGTGACTAGTTTATGTCGTATCACACTGAAATTAAGAGAACCACATGAAAATGCATAGATTGTGTGTACCTTCACTCTGCTAGCAGAACCAAGTATTAGGATTGAGTCTGGATCGAATATGACGAAAAGTGACTAGTTTCTGTCTGATAACATTGAAATTGAGAGAAACACATGAAAATGCATATTCTCTGTGTGTCTTCACTCTGCTAGCAGAACCCAGCATTAGGTGTGTGTCTGCATAAATTCTGATGAAAAGTGACTAGTTTGGGCCCAATAACAGTGAAATTGACAAAAACACATGAAAATTCATATTCTTTGTTTGCCGTGAGTCTTCTACTAAAACAGAGCGTTTTGGACGAGTCTGCATCAATTCTGATGAAAAGTGACTATTTTGGGCCCAATAACGCTGAAATTGACAAAAACACATGAAAATGCATATTCTCTGTTTGTCTTCAATCTGCTAGTTGAACCAAGCATTAGGTGTGAGTCTGCATCGATTCTGATTAAAAGTGACTACTTTGTGTCATGTAAAACTGACATTGATAGAAACACATGAAAATGCATAATCTCTGTGTGTCTTCACTCTGCTAGCAGAAACAAGCATTAGGTGTGAATCTGGATCGAATATGACGAAAAGTGACTAGTTTGTGCCATATAACACTGAAATTGATAGAAACACATGAAAATGTATATACTGTGTTTGCCTTCACTTTGCTAGCAGAACTGAGCATTAGGTGTGAGTCTGGATCGATTCTGATGAAAAGTGACTAGTTTGGGCCCAATAACGCTGAAATTGACAAAAACGCATGAAAATACATGTACGGAGTGCGCCGTGACTCTTCCAGTGCCGCCGAGCGTTTTGGACGAGTCTGCATCGATTTTGATGAAAAGCGAATTGCCTGGGCCCAATAACAATGAAATTGACAGAATCAAAGGAAAATGCATATACTCTGTGTATCTTCACTCTGCTAGCAGAAACAAGCATTAGGTGTGAGTCTGCATCAATTCTGATGAAAAGTGAAAAGTTTAGGCACAATAACACAGAAATTGACTGAAACACATGAAAATGCATATTCTCTGTGTGTACCCTCTATCTGCTAGCAGAACCAACCTGTGTTCCTATCAATTTCAGTGTTTTCAGACACAAACTAGTCACTTTTCATCATATCGGATCCAGACTCACACCTGATGCTTGGTTCTGCTATCAGAGTGAGGGTACACAAAATATATGCATTTTCATATGTTTCCATCAATTTCAGTTTTATCGGACACAAAATAGTCACTTTTCATCAGAATCGATGCAGACTCGTGCAAAACACTCTGTTATAGTATTAGAGTTACGGCACACACAGTACATGCATTTTCATATGTTTCTTTCAATTTCAGTGTTATCAGATACAAACTAGTCACTTTTCATGACATCCGATCCAGACTCACACCTAATGCTTGGTTCTGCTAGCAGAGTGAGGGCACACACAGTATATGCATTTTCATATGTTTCTATCAATTTCAGTGTTATTGGACTCAAATTAGTCACTTTTCATCAGAATCGATGCAGATTCGTCCACAACGCTCTGTTGTAGTAGCAGAGTTACGGCACACACAGTATATGCATTTTCATGTGTTTCTATCAATTTCAGTGTTATCAGACACAAACTAGTCACTTTTCATCATATCCGATCCAGACTCACATCTAATGCTTGGTTCTGCTAGCAGAGTGAGGGTACACACAGTATATGCATTTTCATATGTTTTTATCAATTTCAGTGTTATCGGACACATACCAGTCACTTTTAATCATATCCGATCCATACTCACACCTAATGCTTGGTGCTGCTAGCAGAGTGAAGGAACAGACCGTATATGTATTTTCATGTGCTTCTATCAATTTCAGTGTTATTGGGCTCAAATTAGTCACTTTTCATCAGAATCGATGCAGACTCGTGAAAAATGCTCTGTTTTAGTAGCAGAGTTACGGCAGACACAGTACATGAATTTTCATATGTTTCTTTCAATTTCCGTGTTATCGGACATATACCAGTCACTTTTCATCATATTCGATCCATACTCACACCTGATGCTTGGTTCTGCAAGCAGAATGAAGTCACACACAGTATATGCATTTTCATATGTTTCTATCAATTACAGTGTTATTGGGCTCAAATTAGTCACTTTTCATCAGAATCGATGCAGACTCGTGCATAACACTCTGTTATAGTAGCAGAGTGAAGTCACACACAGTACATGCATTTTCATGTTTCTTTCAATTTCAGTGTTATCAGACACAAACTAGTCACTTTTCATCAGAATCGATGCAGACTCGTCAAAAACGCTCTGTTGTAGTAGCAGAGTTACGGCACACACAGTACTTGCATTTTCACATGTTTCTGTCAATTTCAGTGTTATCAGACATATACCAGTCAATATTTCTCATATTCAATCCATACTCACACCTAATGCTTGGTACTGCTAGCAGAGTGAAGGCACACACCGTGTATGCATTTTCATGTGTTCCTATCAATTTCAGTGTTATCAGACACAAACTAGTCACTTTTCATCATATCCGATCCAGACTCACATCTAATGCTTGGTTCTGCTAGCAGAGTGAGGGTACACACAGTATATGCATTTTCATATGTTTTTATCAATTTCAGTGTTATCGGACATATACCAGTCACTTTTCATCATATTCGATCCATACTCACACCTGATGCTTGGTTCTGCAAGCAGAATGAAGTCACACACAGTATATGCATTTTCATGTGCTTCTATCAATTTCAGTGTTATTGGGCTAAAATTAGTCACTTTTCATCAGAATCGATGCAGACTCGTGCAAAGTGCTCTGTTGTAGTAGCAGAGTTACAGCACACACAGCATTTGCATTTTTATATGTTTTTTTAATTTCCGTGTTATCGGACACAAAATAGTCACTTTTCATCAGAATCGATGCAGACTCGTCAAAAACGCTCTGTTGTAGTAGCAGAGTTACGGCACACACAGTACATGCATTTTCAGCTTTCTTTCAATTTCAGTGTTATTGGACATATACCAGTCACTTTTCGTCATGTTCAATCCATACTCACACCTAATGCTTGGTGCTGCTAGCAGAGTGAAGGCACACACCGTATATGCATTTTCATGTGTACCTATCAATTTCAGTGTTATCAGACACAAACTAGTCACTTGTCATCATATCCGATCCAGACTCACATCTAATGCTTGGTTCTGCTAGCAGAGTGAAGGCACACACAGAATATGCATTTTCATGTGTTTCTATCAATTTCAGTGTTATCGGACACATACCAGTCACTTTTCGTCATATTCGATCCATACTCACACCTAATGTTTGGCTCTGCTAGCAGAGTCAAGGCACACACAATATATGCATTTTCATATGTTTCCATCAATTTCAGTGTTATCGGACACATACCAGTCACTTTTTCTCATATTCGATCCATACTCACACCTAATGCTCGGTTCTGCTAGCAGAGTGAAGGCACACACAGAATATGCATTTTCATGTGTTTTTATCAATTTTAGTGTTGTCGGACACATACCAGTCACTTTTCATCATATTCGATCCATACTCACACCTAATGCTTGGTTCTGCAAGCAGAATGAAGTCACACACAGTATATGCATTTTCATGTGTTTATATAAATTTCAATTTTATTGGGCTCAAATTAGTCACTTTTCATCAGAATCGATGCATACTCGTGCAAAGTGCTCTGTTGTAGTAGCAGAGTTACGGCACATACAGTATTTGCATTTTCATATGTTTCTTTCAATTTCAGTGTCATCGGACACAAAATAGTCACTTTTCATCATATTCGATCCAGACTCACACCTAATGCTTGGTACTGCTAGCAGAGTGAAGGCACACACAGAATATGCATTTTCATGTGTTTCTATCAATTTCAGTGTTATCGGACACAAACCAGTCACTTTTCATCATATCCGATCCATACTAACACCTAATGCTTGGTTCTGCTAGCAGAGTGAGGGTACACACAGTATATGCATTTTCATATGTTTTTATCAATTTCAGTGTTATCGGACACAAACTAGTCACTTTTCATCATATTCGATCCAGACTCACACCTAATGCTTGGTACTGCTAGCAGAGTGAAGGCACACACAGAATATGCATTCATGTGTTTCTATCAATTTCAGTGTTATCGGACACAAAATAGTCACTTTTCATCAGAATCGATACAGACTCGTGCAAAACGCTCTGTTGTAGTAGCAGAGTTACGGCACACACAGTACATGCATTTTCATATGTTTCCATCAATTTCATTGTTATCGGACACATACCAGTCAGTTTTTGTCATATTCGATCCATACTCACACCTAATGCTTGGTGCTGCTGGCAGAGTGAAGGCACAGACCGTATATGCATTTTCATGTGTTTCTATCAATTTCAGTGTTATCAGACACAAACTATTCACTTTTCATCATATCCGATCCAGACTCACACCTAATGCTTGGTTCTGCTAGCAGAGTGAGGGTACACACAGTATATGCATTTTCATATGTTTTTATCAATTTCAGTGTTATCGGACACATACCAGTCACTTTTCGTCATATTCGATCCATACTCACACCTAATGCTTGGTTCTGCTAGCAGAGTCACGGCACACACAGTATATGCATTTTCATATGTTTCCATCAATTTCAGTGTTATCAGAGATATACCAGTCACTTTTCGTCATATTCGATGCAGACTTGTGAAAAATGCTCTATTGTAATAGCAGAGTTACGGCACACACAGTACATGCATTTTCATATGTTTCTTTCAATTTCAGTGTTATCGGACATGTACCAGTCACTTTTCGTCATATTCGATCCATACTCACACCTAATGCTTGGTTATGCAAGCAGAGTGAAGTCACACACAGTATATGCATTTTCATGTGCTTCTATCAATTTCAGTGTTATTGGGCTCAAATTAGTCACTTTTCATCAGAATCGATGCAGACTCGTGCAAAATGCTCTGTTTTAGTAGCAGAGTTACGGCACACACAGTACATGCATTTTCATATGTTTCTTTCAATTTCCGTGTTATCGGACACATACCAGTCACTTTTCATCATATTCGATGCAGACTCGTCAAAAACGCTCTGTTGTAGTAGCAGAGTTATGGCACACACAGTACATGCATTTTCAGCTTTCTTTCAATTTCAGTGTTATTGGACATATACCAGTCACTTTTCGTCATGTTCAATCCATACTCACACCTAATGCTTGGTGCTGCTAGCAGAGTGAAGGCACACACCGTATATGCATTTTCATGTGTACCTATCAATTTCAGTGTTATCAGACACAAACTAGTCACTTGTCATCATATCCGATCCAGACTCACATCTAATGCTTGGTTCTGCTAGCAGAGTGAAGGCACACACAGAATATGCATTTTCATGTGTTTCTATCAATTTCAGTGTTATCGGACACATACCAGTCACTTTTCGTCATATTCGATCCATACTCACACCTAATGTTTGGCTCTGCTAGCAGAGTCAAGGCACACACAATATATGCATTTTCATATGTTTCCATCAATTTCAGTGTTATCGGACACATACCAGTCACTTTTTCTCATATTCGATCCATACTCACACCTAATGCTCGGTTCTGCTAGCAGAGTGAAGGCACACACAGAATATGCATTTTCATGTGTTTTTATCAATTTTAGTGTTGTCGGACACATACCAGTCACTTTTCATCATATTCGATCCATACTCACACCTAATGCTTGGTTCTGCAAGCAGAATGAAGTCACACACAGTATATGCATTTTCATGTGTTTATATAAATTTCAATTTTATTGGGCTCAAATTAGTCACTTTTCATCAGAATCGATGCATACTCGTGCAAAGTGCTCTGTTGTAGTAGCAGAGTTACGGCACATACAGTATTTGCATTTTCATATGTTTCTTTCAATTTCAGTGTCATCGGACACAAAATAGTCACTTTTCATCATATTCGATCCAGACTCACACCTAATGCTTGGTACTGCTAGCAGAGTGAAGGCACACACAGAATATGCATTTTCATGTGTTTCTATCAATTTCAGTGTTATCGGACACAAACCAGTCACTTTTCATCATATCCGATCCATACTAACACCTAATGCTTGGTTCTGCTAGCAGAGTGAGGGTACACACAGTATATGCATTTTCATATGTTTTTATCAATTTCAGTGTTATCGGACACAAACTAGTCACTTTTCATCATATTCGATCCAGACTCACACCTAATGCTTGGTACTGCTAGCAGAGTGAAGGCACACACAGAATATGCATTCATGTGTTTCTATCAATTTCAGTGTTATCGGACACAAAATAGTCACTTTTCATCAGAATCGATACAGACTCGTGCAAAACGCTCTGTTGTAGTAGCAGAGTTACGGCACACACAGTACATGCATTTTCATATGTTTCCATCAATTTCATTGTTATCGGACACATACCAGTCAGTTTTCGTCATATCCGATCCAGACTCACACCTAATGCTTGGTGCTGCTGGCAGAGTGAAGGCACAGACCGTATATGCATTTTCATGTGTTTCTATCAATTTCAGTGTTATCAGACACAAACTATTCACTTTTCATCATATCCGATCCAGACTCACACCTAATGCTTGGTTCTGCTAGCAGAGTGAGGGTACACACAGTATATGCATTTTCATATGTTTTTATCAATTTCAGTGTTATCGGACACATACCAGTCACTTTTCGTCATATTCGATCCATACTCACACCTAATGCTTGGTTCTGCTAGCAGAGTCACGGCACACACAGTATATGCATTTTCATATGTTTCCATCAATTTCAGTGTTATCAGAGATATACCAGTCACTTTTCGTCATATTCGATGCAGACTTGTGAAAAATGCTCTATTGTAATAGCAGAGTTACGGCACACACAGTACATGCATTTTCATATGTTTCTTTCAATTTCAGTGTTATCGGACATGTACCAGTCACTTTTCGTCATATTCGATCCATACTCACACCTAATGCTTGGTTATGCAAGCAGAGTGAAGTCACACACAGTATATGCATTTTCATGTGCTTCTATCAATTTCAGTGTTATTGGGCTCAAATTAGTCACTTTTCATCAGAATCGATGCAGACTCGTGCAAAATGCTCTGTTTTAGTAGCAGAGTTACGGCACACACAGTACATGCATTTTCATATGTTTCTTTCAATTTCCGTGTTATCGGACACATACCAGTCACTTTTCATCATATTCGATGCAGACTCGTCAAAAACGCTCTGTTGTAGTAGCAGAGTTACGGCACACACAGTACATGCATTTTCAGCTTTCTTTCAATTTCAGTGTTATTGGACATATACCAGTCACTTTTCGTCATGTTCAATCCATACTCACACCTAATGCTTGGTGCTGCTAGCAGAGTGAAGGCACACACCGTATATGCATTTTCATGTGTACCTATCAATTTCAGTGTTATCAGACACAAACTAGTCACTTGTCATCATATCCGATCCAGACTCACATCTAATGCTTGGTTCTGCTAGCAGAGTGAAGGCACACACAGAATATGCATTTTCATGTGTTTCTATCAATTTCAGTGTTATCGGACACATACCAGTCACTTTTCGTCATATTCGATCCATACTCACACCTAATGTTTGGCTCTGCTAGCAGAGTCACGGCACACACAATATATGCATTTTCATATGTTTCCATCAATTTCAGTGTTATCGGACACATACCAGTCACTTTTTCTCATATTCGATCCATACTCACACCTAATGCTCGGTTCTGCTAGCAGAGTGAAGGCACACACAGAATATGCATTTTCATGTGTTTTTATCAATTTTAGTGTTGTCGGACACATACCAGTCACTTTTCATCATATTCGATCCATACTCACACCTAATGCTTGGTTCTGCAAGCAGAATGAAGTCACACACAGTATATGCATTTTCATGTGTTTATATAAATTTCAATTTTATTGGGCTCAAATTAGTCACTTTTCATCAGAATCGATGCATACTCGTGCAAAGTGCTCTGTTGTAGTAGCAGAGTTACGGCACATACAGTATTTGCATTTTCATATGTTTCTTTCAATTTCAGTGTCATCGGACACAAAATAGTCACTTTTCATCATATTCGATCCAGACTCACACCTAATGCTTGGTACTGCTAGCAGAGTGAAGGCACACACAGAATATGCATTTTCATGTGTTTCTATCAATTTCAGTGTTATCGGACACAAACCAGTCACTTTTCGTCATATTCGATCCATACTCACACCTAATGCTTGGTTCTGCTAGCAGAGTGAGGGTACACACAGTATATGCATTTTCATATGTTTTTATCAATTTCAGTGTTATCGGACACATACCAGTCACTTTTCGTCATATTCGATCCATACTCACACCTAATGCTTGGTTCTGCTAGCAGAGTCACGGCACACACAGAATATGCATTTTCATATGTTTCCATCAATTTCAGTGTTATCAGAGATATACCAGTCACTTTTCGTCATATTCGATGCAGACTTGTGAAAAATGCTCTATTGTAATAGCAGAGTTACGGCACACACAGTACATGCATTTTCATATGTTTCTTTCAATTTCAGTGTTATCGGACATGTACCAGTCACTTTTCGTCATATTCGATCCATACTCACACCTAATGCTTGGTTATGCAAGCAGAGTGAAGTCACACACAGTATATGCATTTTCATGTGCTTCTATCAATTTCAGTGTTATTGGGCTCAAATTAGTCACTTTTCATCAGAATCGATGCAGACTCGTGCAAAATGCTCTGTTTTAGTAGCAGAGTTACGGCACACACAGTACATGCATTTTCATATGTTTCTTTCAATTTCCGTGTTATCGGACACATACCAGTCACTTTTCATCATATTCGATGCAGACTCGTCAAAAACGCTCTGTTGTAGTAGCAGAGTTACGGCACACACAGTACATGCATTTTCAGCTTTCTTTCAATTTCAGTGTTATTGGACATATACCAGTCACTTTTCGTCATGTTCAATCCATACTCACACCTAATGCTTGGTGCTGCTAGCAGAGTGAAGGCACACACCGTATATGCATTTTCATGTGTACCTATCAATTTCAGTGTTATCAGACACAAACTAGTCACTTGTCATCATATCCGATCCAGACTCACATCTAATGCTTGGTTCTGCTAGCAGAGTGAAGGCACACACAGAATATGCATTTTCATGTGTTTCTATCAATTTCAGTGTTATCGGACACATACCAGTCACTTTTCGTCATATTCGATCCATACTCACACCTAATGTTTGGCTCTGCTAGCAGAGTCACGGCACACACAATATATGCATTTTCATATGTTTCCATCAATTTCAGTGTTATCGGACACATACCAGTCACTTTTTCTCATATTCGATCCATACTCACACCTAATGCTCGGTTCTGCTAGCAGAGTGAAGGCACACACAGAATATGCATTTTCATGTGTTTTTATCAATTTTAGTGTTGTCGGACACATACCAGTCACTTTTCATCATATTCGATCCATACTCACACCTAATGCTTGGTTCTGCAAGCAGAATGAAGTCACACACAGTATATGCATTTTCATGTGTTTATATAAATTTCAATTTTATTGGGCTCAAATTAGTCACTTTTCATCAGAATCGATGCATACTCGTGCAAAGTGCTCTGTTGTAGTAGCAGAGTTACGGCACATACAGTATTTGCATTTTCATATGTTTCTTTCAATTTCAGTGTCATCGGACACAAAATAGTCACTTTTCATCATATTCGATCCAGACTCACACCTAATGCTTGGTACTGCTAGCAGAGTGAAGGCACACACAGAATATGCATTTTCATGTGTTTCTATCAATTTCAGTGTTATCGGACACAAACCAGTCACTTTTCGTCATATTCGATCCATACTCACACCTAATGCTTGGTTCTGCTAGCAGAGTCACGGCACACACAGTATATGCATTTTCATATGTTTCCATCAATTTCAGTGTTATCGGACATATACCAGTCACTTTTCGTCATATTCGATGCAGACTTGTGAAAAATGCTCTATTGTAATAGCAGAGTTACGGCACACAAAGTACATGCATTTTCATATGTTTCTTCCAATTTCAGTGTTATCGGACATATACCAGTCACTTTTCGTCATATTCGATGCAGACTTGTGAAACATGCTCTATTGTAATAGCAGAGTTACGGCACACACAGTACATGCATTTTCATATGTTTCTTTCAATTTCAGTGTTATCGGACATGTACCAGTCACTTTTCGTCATATCCGATCCAGACTCACACCTAATGCTTGGTTCTGCTAGCAGAGTGAGGGTACACACAGTATATGCATTTTCATATGTTTTTATCAATTTCAGTGTTATCGGACACATACCAGTCACTTTTCGTCATATTCGATCCATACTCACACCTAATGCTTGGTTCTGCTAGCAGAGTCACGGCACACACAGTATATGCATTTTCATATGTTTCCATCAATTTCAGTGTTATCAGAGATATACCAGTCACTTTTCGTCATATTCGATGCAGACTTGTGAAAAATGCTCTATTGTAATAGCAGAGTTACGGCACACACAGTACATGCATTTTCATATGTTTCTTTCAATTTCAGTGTTATCGGACATGTACCAGTCACTTTTCGTCATATTCGATCCATACTCAAACCTAATGCTTGGTTATGCAAGCAGAGTGAAGTCACACACAGTATATGCATTTTCATGTGCTTCTATCAATTTCAGTGTTATTGGGCTCAAATTAGTCACTTTTCATCAGAATCGATGCAGACTCGTGCAAAATGCTCTGTTTTAGTAGCAGAGTTACGGCACACACAGTACATGCATTTTCATATGTTTCTTTCAATTTCCGTGTTATCGGACACATACCACTCACTTTTCATCATATTCGATCCATACTCACACCTCATGCTTGGTGCTGCTAGCAGAGTCACGGCACACACAATATATGCATTTTCATATGTTTCCATCAATTTCAGTGTTATTGGGCCCAAACCAGTCGGTTTTCATCAGAATTGATGCAGACTCGTCGAAAACGCTCTTTTGTAGAAGCAGAGTTACGGCACACACCGTATATGCATTTTCATGTGTTTCTATCAATTTCAGTGTTATCGGACACAAAATAGTCACTTTTCATCATATTCGATCCAGACTCGTGCAAAATGCTTTGTTTTAGTAGCAGAGTTACGGCACACACAATATATGCATTTTCATATGTTTCCATCAATTTCAAGTGTTATCGGACACATACCAGTCACTTTTCGTCATATTCGATCCATACTCACACCTAATGCACTTGATGAAAAGTGACTAGTTGGGGCCCAATAACGCTGAAATTGACAAAAACACATGAAAATGCATGTTCGGTGTGTGCCGTGATTCTGCCAGTGCAGCAGAGCGTTTTGGACGAGTCTGCATCGATTCTGATGAAAAGCGACTATCCTGGGCCCAATAACACTGAAATTGACAGAAACAAAGGAAAATGCATATACTCTGTGTATCTTCACTCTGCTAGCAGAAAGAAGCATTAGGTGTGAGTCTTCATCGAATATGATGAAAAGTGATTAGTTTGAGAGGAATAACATTGAAATTTATGGAAACATATAAAAATGAATGTACTGTGTGTGCCGCCTCTCTGCTACTACAACAGAGCGTTTTGGTCGAGTCTGCATAGATTTTGAAGAAGATTGACTACTTTTTGTCCAATACCACTGAAATTGATAGAAACATACGAAAATGCATGTAATGTGTGTTCCGCCACTCTGCTATTACAACAGAGCATTTTGGAAGAGTCTGCTTTGATTCTAATGAAAAGTGACTAGTTTGTGTCCGATAACACTGAAATTGATAGAAACATATGAAAATGCATATATTGTGTGTGCCGTGACTCTGCTAGCAGAACCAAGCATTAGGTGTGACTATGGATCGAATATGACGAAAAGTGACTAGTTAGAGTGGAATAACACTGACATTGATAGAAACATATGAAAATGCAAACAATGTGTGTGCCGTCACTCTACCAGTGTAGCAGAGTGTTTTGGTTGAGTCTATATCGATTCTGATCAAAAGTGACTGGTCTGTGTCGAATAATACTGAAATTGACAGAAACACATGAAAATGCATACAATGTGTGTGCTGTCACTCTACCAGTGTAGCAGAGAGTTTTGGGTGAGTCTGTATCGATTCTGATGAAAAGTGACTAGTTTGGGCCCAATAACACTGAAAATGACAGAAATACATGAAAATGCATGAACGGTGAGTGCCGTGACTCTGCCAGTGCAACACAGCGTTTTGGGTGAGTCTGCATCGATTCTGATGAAAAGTGACTAGTCTGTGTCTAATAACACTGAAATTGATAGAAACATATGAAAATGCATGTACGGCGTGTAGCGTGACTCTACCAGTGCAGCCGAGCCTTTTGGGTGAGTCTGCATCGATTCTGATGAAAAACGACTAGTTTGGGCCCAATAACACTGAAATTGATAGAAACATATGAAAATGCATATACTTTGTGTGCCATGACTTTGCTACTTCAACAGAGCGTTTTGGATGAGTCTGCATCGATTCTGATGAAAAGTGACTAGTTTATGTCGTATCACACTGAAATTGATAGAAACACATGAAAATGCATAGACTGTGTGTACCTTCACTCTGCTAGCAGAACCAAGCATTAGATGTGAGTCTGGATCGAATATGATGAAAAGTGAATAGTTTCTGTCTGATAACAATGAAATTGATAGAAACATATGAAAATGCATATACTTTGTGTTCCGTGACTCTGCTACTACAACAGAGCGTTTTGGACGAGTCTGCACCAATTCTGATGAGAAGTGACTAGTTTCTGTCTGATAACACTGAAAGTGATAGAAACATATGAAAATGCATATACTTTGTGTGCCGTGACTCTGCTACTTCAACAGAGCGTTTTGGACGATTCTGCATCGATTCTGATGAAAAGTGACTATTTTGTGTCCGATAACACTAAAATTGATAGAAACACATGAAAATGCATATACTGTGTGCGGCGTGACTTTTTTTCTGCAACAGAGCGTTTTGGAAGAGTCTGCATCAATTCCGATGAAAAGTGACTATTTTGTGTCCGAAAACACTAACATTGATAGAAACACATGAAAATGCGTTTCACTCTGCTAACAGAACCAAGCATTAGGAGTGAGTCTGGATCGAATATTATGAAAAGTGACTACTTTCTGTCTGATAACACTGAAAGTGATAGAAACATATGAAAATGCATATACTTTGTGTGCCGTGACTCTGCTACTTCAACAGAGCGTTTTGGACGAGTCTGCATCGATTCTGATGAAAAGTGTATATACTGTGTGTACCTTCACTCTGCTACTACAACAGAGCGTTTTGGACGATTCTGCATCGATTCTGATGAAAAGTGACTAATTTGTGTCCGATAACACTAAAATTGATAGAAACACATGAAATGCATATACTGTGTGAGACTTCACTCTGCTACTATAACAGAGCGTTTTGGACGAGTCTCCATCGATTCTGATGAAAAGTGACTAGTTTCTGTGTGATAACACTGAAATTGATAGAAACACATGAAAATGCATAGACTGTGTGTACCTTCACTCTGCTACTTCAATAGAGCGTTTTGGACGAGTCTGCATCAATTCCGATGAAAGGTGACTATTTTGTGTCCGATAACACTGAAATTGACAGAAACACATGAAAATGCATAGACTGTGTGTACCTTCACTCTGCTAGCAGATCCAAGCATTAGAAGTGAGTCTGGATTGAATATGATGAAAAGTGACTAGTTTCTGTCTGATAACACTGAAATTGATAGTAACAAATGAAAATGGATATACTGTGTGTACCTTCACTCTGCTAGTAGAACCAAGTATTTGGAGTGAGTCTGGATTGAATATGATGAAAAGTGACTAGTTTCTGTCTGATAACACTGAAATTGATAGTAACAAATGAAAATGCGTATATTTTGTGTGCCGTGACTCTGCTACTACAACAGAGCGTTTTGGACAATTCTGCATTGATTCTGATGAAAAGTGACTATTTTGTGTCCGATAACACTAAAATTGATAGAAACACATGAAAATGCATATACTTTGTGCGCCGTGACTTTTTTTCTGCAACAGAGCGTTTTGGAAGAGTCTGCATCAATTCCGATGAAAATTGACTATTTCGTGTCCGATAACACTGAAATTGACAGAAACACATGAAAATGCATAGACTGTGTGTACCTTCACTCTGCTAGCAGAACCAAGCATTAGAAGTGAGTCTGGATTGAATATGATGAAAAGTGATTAGTTTCTGTCTGATAACACTGAAATTGATAGTAACAAATGAAAATGGATATACTGTGTGTACCTTCACTCTGCTAGTAGAACCAAGTATTTGGAGTGAGTCTGGATTGAATATGATTAAAAGTGACTAGTTTCTGTCTGATAACACTGAAATTGATAGTAACAAATGAAAATGCGTATATTTTGTGTGCCGTGACTCTGCTACTACAACAGAGCGTTTTGGACAATTCTGCATTGATTCTGATGAAAAGTGACTATTTTGTGTCCGATAACACTAAAATTGATAGAAACACATGAAAATGCATATACTTTGTGCGCCGTGACTTTTTTTCTGCAACAGAGCGTTTTGGAAGAGTCTGCATCAATTCCGATGAAAATTGACTATTTCGTGTCCGATAACACTAAAATTGATAGAAACACATAAAAATGCATATACTGTGTGTACCTTCACTCTGCTAGCAGAACCAAGCATTAGAAGTGAGTCTGGATCGAATATGATGAAAAGTGACTAGTTTCTGTCTGATAACACTGAAATTGATAGAAACATATGAAAATGCATATACTTTGTGTTCCTTGACTCTGCTACTTCAATAGAGCGTTTTGGACGAGTCTGCATCAATTCCGATGAAAGGTGACTATTTTGTGTCCGATGACACTGAAATTGAGAGAAACACATGGAAATGCATAGACGGTGTGTACATTCACTCTGCTAGCAGAACCAAGCATTAGGTGTGAGTCTGGATTGAATATGATGAAAAGTGACTAGTTTGGGCCCAATAACACTGAAATTGACAGAAACACATGAAAATGCATATACTGTGTGCGCCGTGACTCTTCTTCTGCAACAGAGCGTTTTGGACGAGTCTGCATCAATTCCGATGAAAAGTGACTAGTTCCCGTATGATAACACTGAAATTGATAGAAACATATGAAAATGTGGATACTTTGTGTGCCTTGACTCTGCTACTTCTACAGACCGTTTTGGACGAGTCTGCTTCGATTCTGATGAAAAGTGACTAGTTTATGTCGTATCACACTGAAATTGAAAGAAACACATGAAAATGCATAGACTGTGTGTACCTTCACTCTGCTACTACAAAAGAGCGTTTTAGACGAGTCTAGATCGAATATGATGAAAAGTGACTAGTTTCTGTCTGAAAACACTGAAATTGATAGAAACATATGAAAATGCATATACTGTGTGGATCTTCACTCTGCTAGCAGAACCAAGCATTAGAAGTGAGTCTGGAACGAATATGATGAAAACTGACTAGTTTCTGTCTGATAACACTGAAATTGATAGAAACACATGAAAATGCATATACTGTGTGCGCCGTGACTCTTCTTCTGCAACAGAGCGTTTTGGACGAGTCTGCATCAATTCCGATGAAAAGTGACTAGTTCCTGTCTGATAACACTGAAATTGATAGAAACATATGAAAATGTGGATACTTTGTGTGCCGTGACTCTGCTACTTCAACAGACCGTTTTGGACGAGTCTGCATCGATTCTGATGAAAAGTGACTAGTTTATGTCGTATCACACTGAAATTAAGAGAACCACATGAAAATGCATAGATTGTGTGTACCTTCACTCTGCTAGCAGAACCAAGTATTAGGATTGAGTCTGGATCGAATATGACGAAAAGTGACTAGTTTCTGTCTGATAACATTGAAATTGAGAGAAACACATGAAAATGCACATACTGTGTGTACCTTCACTCTGCTACTACAGCAGAGCGTTTTGGACGAGTCTGCATCGATTCTGATGAAAAGTGACTATTTTGTGTCCGATAACACTGACATTGATAGAAACACATGAAAATGCATATACTGTGTGTACCTTCACTCTGCTAGCAGAACCAAGCATTAGGAGTGAGTCTGGATGGAATATGATGAAAAGTGACTAGTTTCTGTCTGATAACACTGAAATTGATAGAAACATATGAAAATGCATATACTTTGAGTGCCGTGACTCTGCTACTTCAACAGAGCGTTTTGGACGAGTCTGCATCGATTCTAATGAAAAGTGACTATTTTGTGTCCGATAACACTGAAAGTGATAGAAACACATGAAAATGCATATACTGTGTGAGACTTCCCTCTGCTACTATAACAGAGCGTTTTGGACGAGTCTCCATCGATTCTGATGAAAAGTGACTAGTTTCTATCTGATAACACTGAAATTGATAGAAACACATGAAAATGCAAATACTTTGTGTTCCTTGACTCTGCTACTTCAATAGAACGTTTTGGACGAGTCTGCATCAATTCCGATGAAAGGTGACTATTTTGTGTCCGATAACACTTAAATTGACAGAGACACATGAAAATGCATAGACTGTGTGTACCTTCACTCTGCTAGCAGAACCAAGCATTAGAAGTGAGTCTGGATCGAATATGATGAAAAGTGACTAGTTTCTGTCTGATAACACTGAAATTGATAGAAACATATGAAAATGCATATACTGTGTGTACCTTCTCTCTGCTACAACAACAGAGCGTTTTGGACGATTCTGCATTGATTCTGATGAAAAGTGACTATTTTGTGTCCGATAACACTAAAATTGATAGAAACACATGAAAATGCATATACTGTGTGCGCCGAGACTTTTTTTCTGCAACAGAGCGTTTTGGAAGAGTCTGCATCAATTCCGATGAAAAGTGACTATTTTGTGTCCGATAACACTAAAATTGATAGAAACACACGAAAATGCATATACTTTGTGTACCTTCACTCTGCTAGCAGAACCAAGTATTTGGAGTGAGTCTGGATTGAATATGATGAAAAGTGACTAGTTTCTGTCTGATAACACTGAAATTGATAGTAACAAATGAAAATGCGTATATTTTGTGTGCCGTGACTCTGCTACTACAACAGAGCGTTTTGGACGATTCTGCATTGATTCTGATGAAAAGTGACTATTTTGTGTCCGATAACACTAAAATTGATAGAAACACATGAAAATGCATATACTGTGTGCGCCGTGACTTTTTTTCTGCAACAGAGCGTTTTGGAAGAGTCTGCATCAATTCCGATGAAAATTGATTATTTCGTGTCCGATAACACTAAAAAAGATAGAAACACATGAAAATGGATAAACTGTGTGTACCTTCACTCTGCTAGCAGAACCAAGTATTTGGAGTGAGTCTGGATTGAATATGATGAAAAGTGACTAGTTTCTGTCTGATAACACTGAAATTGATAGAAACAAATGAAAATGCGTATATTTTGTGTGCCGTGACTCTGCTACTTCAACAAGGCGTTTTGGACGAGTCTGCATCGATTCTGATGAAAAACGACTAGTTTGGGCCCAATAACACTGAAATTGACAGAAACACATAAAAATGCATATACTGTGTGTACCTTCACTCTGCTTGCAGAACCAAGCATTAGAAGTGAGTCTGGATCGAATATGACGAAAAGTGACTAGTTTCTGTCTGAAAACACTGAAATTGACAGAAACACATGAAAATGCATACAATGTGTGTGCTGTCACTCTACCAGTGTAGCAGAGAGTTTTGGGTGAGTCTGTATCGATTCTGATGAAAAGTGACTAGTTTGGGCCCAATAACACTGAAAATGACAGAAATACATGAAAATGCATGAACGGTGAGTGCCGTGACTCTGCCAGTGCAACACAGCGTTTTGGGTGAGTCTGCATCGATTCTGATGAAAAGTGACTAGTCTGTGTCTAATAACACTGAAATTGATAGAAACATATGAAAATGCATGTACGGCGTGTAGCGTGACTCTACCAGTGCAGCCGAGCCTTTTGGGTGAGTCTGCATCGATTCTGATGAAAAACGACTAGTTTGGGCCCAATAACACTGAAATTGATAGAAACATATGAAAATGCATATACTTTGTGTGCCGTGACTTTGCTACTTCAACAGAGCGTTTTGGATGAGTCTGCATCGATTCTGATGAAAAGTGACTAGTTTATGTCGTATCACACTGAAATTGATAGAAACACATGAAAATGCATAGACTGTGTGTACCTTCACTCTGCTAGCAGAACCAAGCATTAGATGTGAGTCTGGATCGAATATGATGAAAAGTGAATAGTTTCTGTCTGATAACAATGAAATTGATAGAAACATATGAAAATGCATATACTTTGTGTTCCGTGACTCTGCTACTACAACAGAGCGTTTTGGACGAGTCTGCACCAATTCTGATGAGAAGTGACTAGTTTCTGTCTGATAACACTGAAAGTGATAGAAACATATGAAAATGCATATACTTTGTGTGCCGTGACTCTGCTACTTCAACAGAGCGTTTTGGACGATTCTGCATCGATTCTGATGAAAAGTGACTATTTTGTGTCCGATAACACTAAAATTGATAGAAACACATGAAAATGCATATACTGTGTGCGCCGTGACTTTTTTTCTGCAACAGAGCGTTTTGGAAGAGTCTGCATCAATTCCGATGAAAAGTGACTATTTTGTGTCCGAAAACACTAACATTGATAGAAACACATGAAAATGCGTTTCACTCTGCTAACAGAACCAAGCATTAGGAGTGAGTCTGGATCGAATATTATGAAAAGTGACTACTTTCTGTCTGATAACACTGAAAGTGATAGAAACATATGAAAATGCATATACTTTGTGTGCCGTGACTCTGCTACTTCAACAGAGCGTTTTGGACGAGTCTGCATCGATTCTGATGAAAAGTGTATATACTGTGTGTACCTTCACTCTGCTACTACAACAGAGCGTTTTGGACGATTCTGCATCGATTCTGATGAAAAGTGACTAATTTGTGTCCGATAACACTAAAATTGATAGAAACACATGAAATGCATATACTGTGTGAGACTTCACTCTGCTACTATAACAGAGCGTTTTGGACGAGTCTCCATCGATTCTGATGAAAAGTGACTAGTTTCTGTGTGATAACACTGAAATTGATAGAAACACATGAAAATGCATAGACTGTGTGTACCTTCACTCTGCTACTTCAGTAGAGCGTTTTGGACGAGTCTGCATCAATTCCGATGAAAGGTGACTATGTTGTGTCCGATAACACTGAAATTGACAGAAACACATGAAAATGCATAGACTGTGTGTACCTTCACTCTGCTAGCAGATCCAAGCATTAGAAGTGAGTCTGGATTGAATATGATGAAAAGTGACTAGTTTCTGTCTGATAACACTGAAATTGATAGTAACAAATGAAAATGGATATACTGTGTGTACCTTCACTCTGCTAGTAGAACCAAGTATTTGGAGTGAGTCTGGATTGAATATGATGAAAAGTGACTAGTTTCTGTCTGATAACACTGAAATTGATAGTAACAAATGAAAATGCGTATATTTTGTGTGCCGTGACTCTGCTACTACAACAGAGCGTTTTGGACAATTCTGCATTGATTCTGATGAAAAGTGACTATTTTGTGTCCGATAACACTAAAATTGATAGAAACACATGAAAATGCATATACTTTGTGCGCCGTGACTTTTTTTCTGCAACAGAGCGTTTTGGAAGAGTCTGCATCAATTCCAATGAAAATTGACTATTTCGTGTCCGATAACACTGAAATTGACAGAAACACATGAAAATGCATAGACTGTGTGTACCTTCACTCTGCTAGCAGAACCAAGCATTAGAAGTGAGTCTGGATTGAATATGATGAAAAGTGACTAGTTTCTGTCTGATAACACTGAAATTGATAGTAACAAATGAAAATGGATATACTGTGTGTACCTTCACTCTGCTAGTAGAACCAAGTATTTGGAGTGAGTCTGGATTGAATATGATGAAAAGTGACTAGTTTCTGTCTGATAACACTGAAATTGATAGTAACAAATGAAAATGCGTATATTTTGTGTGCCGTGACTCTGCTACTACAACAGAGCGTTTTGGACAATTCTGCATTGATTCTGATGAAAAGTGACTATTTTGTGTCCGATAACACTAAAATTGATAGAAACACATGAAAATGCATATACTTTGTGCGCCGTGACTTTTTTTCTGCAACAGAGCGTTTTGGAAGAGTCTGCATCAATTCCGATGAAAATTGACTATTTCGTGTCCGATAACACTAAAATTGATAGAAACACATAAAAATGCATATACTGTGTGTACCTTCACTCTGCTAGCAGAACCAAGCATTAGAAGTGAGTCTGGATCGAATATGATGAAAAGTGACTAGTTTCTGTCTGATAACACTGAAATTGATAGAAACATATGAAAATGCATATACTTTGTGTTCCTTGACTCTGCTACTTCAATAGAGCGTTTTGGACGAGTCTGCATCAATTCCGATGAAAGGTGACTATTTTGTGTCCGATGACACTGAAATTGAGAGAAACACATGGAAATGCATAGACGGTGTGTACATTCACTCTGCTAGCAGAACCAAGCATTAGGTGTGAGTCTGGATTGAATATGATGAAAAGTGACTAGTTTGGGCCCAATAACACTGAAATTGACAGAAACACATGAAAATGCATATACTGTGTGCGCCGTGACTCTTCTTCTGCAACAGAGCGTTTTGGACGAGTCTGCATCAATTCCGATGAAAAGTGACTAGTTCCCGTATGATAACACTGAAATTGATAGAAACATATGAAAATGTGGATACTTTGTGTGCCTTGACTCTGCTACTTCTACAGACCGTTTTGGACGAGTCTGCTTCGATTCTGATGAAAAGTGACTAGTTTATGTCGTATCACACTGAAATTGAAAGAAACACATGAAAATGCATAGACTGTGTGTACCTTCACTCTGCTACTACAAAAGAGCGTTTTAGACGAGTCTAGATCGAATATGATGAAAAGTGACTAGTTTCTGTCTGAAAACACTGAAATTGATAGAAACATATGAAAATGCATATACTGTGTGGATCTTCACTCTGCTAGCAGAACCAAGCATTAGAAGTGAGTCTGGAACGAATATGATGAAAACTGACTAGTTTCTGTCTGATAACACTGAAATTGATAGAAACACATGAAAATGCATATACTGTGTGCGCCGTGACTCTTCTTCTGCAACAGAGCGTTTTGGACGAGTCTGCATCAATTCCGATGAAAAGTGACTAGTTCCTGTCTGATAACACTGAAATTGATAGAAACATATGAAAATGTGGATACTTTGTGTGCCGTGACTCTGCTACTTCAACAGACCGTTTTGGACGAGTCTGCATCGATTCTGATGAAAAGTGACTAGTTTATGTCGTATCACACTGAAATTAAGAGAAACACATGAAAATGCATAGATTGTGTGTACCTTCACTCTGCTAGCAGAACCAAGTATTAGGATTGAGTCTGGATCGAATATGACGAAAAGTGACTAGTTTCTGTCTGATAACATTGAAATTGAGAGAAACACATGAAAATGCACATACTGTGTGTACCTTCACTCTGCTACTACAGCAGAGCGTTTTGGACGAGTCTGCATCGATTCTGATGAAAAGTGACTATTTTGTGTCCGATAACACTGACATTGATAGAAACACATGAAAATGCATATACTGTGTGTACCTTCACTCTGCTAGCAGAACCAAGCATTAGGAGTGAGTCTGGATGGAATATGATGAAAAGTGACTAGTTTCTGTCTGATAACACTGAAATTGATAGAAACATATGAAAATGCATATACTTTGAGTGCCGTGACTCTGCTACTTCAACAGAGCGTTTTGGACGAGTCTGCATCGATTCTAATGAAAAGTGACTATTTTGTGTCCGATAACACTGAAAGTGATAGAAACACATGAAAATGCATATACTGTGTGAGACTTCCCTCTGCTACTATAACAGAGCGTTTTGGACGAGTCTCCATCGATTCTGATGAAAAGTGACTAGTTTCTATCTGATAACACTGAAATTGATAGAAACACATGAAAATGCATAGACTGTGTGTATCTTCACTCTGCTAGCAGAACCAAGCATTAGAAGTGAGTCTGGATCGAATGTGATGAAAAGTGACTAGTTTATGTCTGATAACACTGAAATTGATAGAAACACATGAAAATGCAAATACTTTGTGTTCCTTGACTCTGCTACTTCAATAGAACGTTTTGGACGAGTCTGCATCAATTCCGATGAAAGGTGACTATTTTGTGTCCGATAACACTTAAATTGACAGAGACACATGAAAATGCATAGACTGTGTGTACCTTCACTCTGCTAGCAGAACCAAGCATTAGAAGTGAGTCTGGATCGAATATGATGAAAAGTGACTAGTTTCTGTCTGATAACACTGAAATTGATAGAAACATATGAAAATGCATATACTGTGTGCTCCGTGACTCTTCTTCTGCAACAGAGCGTTTTGGACGAGTCTGCATCAATTCCAATGAAAAGTGACTATTTTGTGTCCGATAACACTGAAGTTGATAGAAACACATGAAAATGCATATACTGTGTGTACCTTCACTCTGCTACTACAACAGAGCGTTTTGGACGAGTCTGTATCGATTCTGATGAAAAGTGACTAGTTTGTGTCCGATAACACTGAAGTTGATAGAAACACATGAAAATGCATATACTGTGTCGACCGTCACTCTGCTAGCAGAACCAAGCATTAGGTCTGAGTATGGATCGAATATGATGAAAAGTGACTAGTTTCTGTCTGATAACACTGAAATTGATAGAAACACATGAAAATGCATAGATTTTGTGTACCTTCACTCTGCTAGCAGAACCAAGCATTAGAAGTGAGTCTGGATCGAATATAATGAAAAGTGACTAGTTTGGGCCCAATAACACAGAAATTGATAGAAACATATGAAAATGCATATACTTTGTGTTCCGTGACTCTGCTACTTCAGTAGAGCGTTTTGGACGAGTCTGCACCAATTCCGATGAAAAGTGATTATTTTGTTTCCGATAACACTGAAATTGAGAGAAACATATGCAAATGCATATACTGTGTGGACCTTCACTCTGCTACTACAACAGAGCGTTTTGGACGAGTCTGGATCGATTCTGATGAAAAGTGACTAGTTTGTGTCCGATAACACTGAAGTTGATAGAAACACATGAAAATGCATATACTGTGTGGACCTTCACTCTGCTAGCAGAACCAAACATTAGGTCTGAGTATGGATCGAATATGATGAAAAGTGACTAGTTTCTGTCTGATAACACTGAAATTGATAGAAACACATGAAAATGCATAGATTTTGTGTACCTTCACTCTGCTAGCAGAACCAAGCATTAGAAGTGAGTCTGGATCGAATATGATGAAAAGTGACTAGTTTGGGCCCAATAACACAGAAATTGATAGAAACATATGAAAATGCATATACTTTGTGTTCCGTGACTCTGCTACTTCAGTAGAGCGTTTTGGACGAGTCTGCACCAATTCCGATGAAAAGTGACTATTTTGTTTCCGATAACACTGAAATTGAGAGAAACATATGCAAATGCATATACTGTGTGGACCTTCTCTCTGCTACTGCAACAGAGCGTTTTGGACGAGTCTGGATCGATTCTGATGAAAAGTGACTATTTTGTGTCTGATAACACTGAAATTGATAGAAACACATGGAAATGCATAGACTGTGTGTACCTTCACTCTACTAGCAGAACCAAGCATTAGAAGTGAGTCTGGATCGAATATGATGAAAAGTGACTAGTTTCTGTCTGATAACACAGAAATTGATAGAAACATATGAAAATGCATATACTTTGTGTGCCGTGACTTTGCTACTTCAACAGAGCGTTTTTGACGAGTCTACATCAATTCCGATGAAAGGTGACTATTTTGTGTCGTATAACACAGAAATTGATAGAAACATATGAAGATGCATATACTTTGTGTTCCGTGACTCTGCTACTTCAGTAGAGCGTTTTGGACGAGTCTGCATCCATTCCGATGAAACGTGACTATTTTGTGTCGTATAACACTGAAATTGATAGAAACACATGAAAATGCATATACTGTGTGTACCTTCACTCTGCTACTACAACAGAGCGTTTTGGACGAGTCTGCATCGATTCGGATGAAAAGTGACTAGTTTTTTTTCGTACAACACTGAAATTGATAAAAACACATGAAAATGCATAGATTTTGTGTACCTTCACTCTGCTAGCAGAAGCAAGCATTAGGTGTGAGTCTTGATCGAATATGATGAAAAGTGACTAGTTTGGGCCCACTAACACTGAAGTTGATAGAAACACATGAAAATGCATATACTGTGTGGACCTTCACTCTGCTTGCAGAACCAAGTATTAGAAGTGAGTCTGGATCGAATATGATGAAAAGTGACGAGTTTCTGTCTGATAACACTGAAATTGATAGAAACATATGAAAATGCATGTACTGTGTGTACCTTCACTCTGCTACTACAACAGAGCGTTTTGGACTAGTCTGCATCGATTCTGACGAAAAACGACTAGTTTGGGCCCAATAACACAGAAATTGATAGAAACATATGAAAATGCATATACTTTGTGTTCCGTGACTCTGCTACTTCAGTAGAGCGTTTTGGACGAGTCTGCATCAATTCCGATGAAACGTGACTATTTTGTGTCGTATAACACTGAAATTGATAGAAACACATGAAAATGCATATACTGTGTGTACCTTCACTCTGCTACTACAACAGAGCGTTTTGGACGAGTCTGCATCGATTCTGATGAAAAGTGACTAGTTTGTGTCGTACAACACTGAAATTGATAGAAACACATGAAAATGCATATTCTCTGTGTGTCTTCACTCTGCTAGCAGAACCAACCATTAGGTGTGAGTCTTGATCGAATATGATGAAAAGTGACTAGTTTGGGCCCAATAACACTGAAATTGACAGAAACACATGAAAATGCATATTTTGTGTGCGCCGTGACTCGTCTTCTGCAACAGAGCGTTTTGGACGAGTCTGCATCAATTCCGATGAAAAGTGACTATTTTGTCTGTGATAACACTGAAATTGATAGAAACACATGAAAATGCATAGATTTTGTTTACCTTCACTCTGCTAGCAGATCCAAGCATTAGAAGTGAGTCTGGATCGAATATGATGAAAAGTGACTAGTTTCTGTCTGATAACACTGAAATTGGTAGACACATATGAAAATGCATATACTTTGTGTGCCGTGACTTTGCTACTTCAACAGAGCGTTTTGGACGAGTCTGCATCAATTCCGATGAAAGGTGACTATTTTGTGTCCGATAACACTGAAATTGAGAGAAACACATGAAAATGCATAGACTGTGTGTACCTTCACTCTGCTACTACAACAGAGCATTTTGGACTAGTCTGCATCGATTCTGATGAAAAACGACTAGTTTGGGCCCAATAACACAGAAATTGATAGAAACATATGAAAATGCATATACTTTGTCTTCCGTGACTCTGCTACTTCAGTAGAGCGTTTTGGACGAGTCTGCATCGGTTCTGATGAAACGTGACTATTTTGTGTCGTATAACACTGAAATTGATAGAAACACATGAAAATGCATATACTGTGTGTACCTTCACTCTGCTACTACAACAGAGCGTTTTGGACGAGTCTGCATCGATTCTGATGAAAAGTGACTAGTTTGTGTCGTACAACACTGAAATTGATAGAAACACATGAAAATGCATATTCTCTGTGTGTCTTTACTCTGCTAGCAGAACCAAGCATTAGGTGTGAGTCTTGAACGAATATGATGAAAAGTGACTAGTTTGGGCCCAATAACACTGAAATTGACAGAAACACATGAAAATGCATATTTTGTGTGCGCCGTGACTCGTCTTCTGCAACAGAGCGTTTTGGACGAGTCTGCATCAATTCCGATGAAAAGTGACTATTTTGTCTCTGATAACACTGAAATTGATAGAAACACATGAAAATGCATATACTGTGTGGACCTTCACTCTGCTACTACAACAGAGCGTTTTGGACGATTCTGCATTGATTCTGATGAAAAGTGACTAGTTTGTGTCCGATAACACTAAAATTGATAGAAACACATGAAAATGCATATACTGTGTGCGCCGTAACTCGTCTTCTGCAACAGAGCGTTTTGGAAGAGTCTGCATCGATTCTGATGAAAAGTGACTAGTTTATGTCGTATCACACTGAAATTGAAAGAAACACATGAAAATGCATAGACTGTGTACCTTCACTCTGCTACTACAACAGAGCGTTATGGACGAGTCTGCATCGATTCTGATGAAAAGTGACTAGTTTGTGTTGTACAACACTGAAATTGATAGAAACACATGAAAATGCATAGATTTTGTGTACCTTCACTCTGCTTGCAGAACCAAGCATTAGAAGTGAGTCTGGATCGAATATGATGAAAAGTGACTAGTTTCTGTCTGATAACACTGAAATTGATAGAAACACATGAAAATGCATAGACTGTGTGTACCTTCACACTGCTAGCAGAACCAAGCATTAGAAGTGAGTCTGGATCGAATATGATGAAAAGTGACTAGTTTGTGTCGTACAACACTGAAATTGATAGAAACACATGAAAATGCATAGATTTTGTGTACCTTCACTCTGCTAGCAGAACCAAGCATTAGAAGTGAGTCTGGATCGAATATGATGAAAAGTGACTAGTTTGTGTCGTACAACACTGAAATTGATAGAAACACATGAAAATGCATAGATTTTGTGTACCTTCACTCTGCAAGCAGAACCAAGCATTAGAAGTGAGTCTGGATCGAATATGATGAAAAGTGACTAGTTTCTGTCTGATAACACTGAAATTGATAGAAACACATGAAAATGCATATACTGTGTGCGCCGTGACTCTTCTTCTGCAACAGAGCGTTTTGGACGAGTCTTCATCGATTCTGATGAAAAGTGACTAGTTTATGTCGTATCACACTGAAATTGAAAGAAACACATGAAAATGCATAGACTGTGTATTTTCACTCTGCTACTTCAACAGAGCGTTATGGACGAGTCTGCATCGATTCTGATGAAAAGTGACTAGTTTGTGTTGTACAACACTGAAATTGATAGAAACACATGAAAATGCATAGATTTTGTGTACCTTCACTCTGCAAGCAGAACCAAGCATTAGAAGTGAGTCTGGATCGAATATGATGAAAAGTGACTAGTTTCTGTCTGATAACACTGAAATTGATAGAAACACATGAAAATGCATATACTGTGTGCGCCGTGACTCTTCTTCTGCAACAGAGCGTTTTGGACGAGTCTTCATCGATTCTGATGAAAAGTGACTAGTTTATGTCGTATCACACTGAAATTGAAAGAAACACATGAAAATGCATAGACTGCGTGTACCTTCACTCTGCTACTACAACAGAGCGTTTTGGACGAGTCTGGATCGAATATGATCAAAAGTGACTAGTTTCTGTCTGATAACACTGAAATTGATAGAAACATATGAAAATGCATATACTTTGTGTTCCGTGACACTGCTACTTCAATAGAGCGTTTTGGACGAGTCTATATCAATTCCGATGAAAGGTGACTATTTTGTGTCCGATAACACTGAAATTGAGAGAAACACATGAAAATGCATAGACTGTGTGGACCTTCACTCTGCTTGCAGAACCAAGCATTAGAAGTGAGTCTGGATCGAATATGATGAAAAGTGACTAGTTTCTGTCTGATAACACTGAAATTGATAGAAACACATGAAAATGCATAAACTGTGTGCGCCGTGACTCTTCTTCTGCAACAGAGCGTTTTGGACGAGTCTTCATCGATTCTGATGAAAAGTGACTAGTTTATGTCGTATCACACTGAAATTGAAAGAAACACATGAAAATGCATAAACTGCGTGTACCTTCACTCTGCTACTACAACAGAGCGTTTTGGACGAGTCTGGATCGAATATGATCAAAAGTGACTAGTTTCTGTCTGATATCACTGAAATTGATAGAAACATATGAAAATGCATATACTTCGTGTTCCGTGACACTGCTACTTCAATAGAGCGTTTTGGACGAGTCTATATCAATTCCGATGAAAGGTGATTATTTTGTGTCCGATAACACTGAAATTGAGAGAAACACATGAAAATGCATATTCTCTGTGTGTCTTCACTCTGCTAGCAGAACCAACCATTAGGTGTGAGTCTTGATCGAATATGATGAAAAGTGACTAGTTTGGGCCCAATAACACTGAAATTGACAGAAACACATGAAAATGCATATTTTGTGTGCGCCGTGACTCGTCTTCTGCAACAGAGCGTTTTGGACGAGTCTGCATCAATTCCGATGAAAAGTGACTATTTTGTCTGTGATAACACTGAAATTGATAGAAACACATGAAAATGCATAGATTTTGTTTACCTTCACTCTGCTAGCAGATCCAAGCATTAGAAGTGAGTCTGGATCGAATATGATGAAAAGTGACTAGTTTCTGTCTGATAACACTGAAATTGGTAGACACATATGAAAATGCATATACTTTGTGTGCCGTGACTTTGCTACTTCAACAGAGCGTTTTGGACGAGTCTGCATCAATTCCGATGAAAGGTGACTATTTTGTGTCCGATAACACTGAAATTGAGAGAAACACATGAAAATGCATAGACTGTGTGTACCTTCACTCTGCTACTACAACAGAGCATTTTGGACTAGTCTGCATCGATTCTGATGAAAAACGACTAGTTTGGGCCCAATAACACAGAAATTGATAGAAACATATGAAAATGCATATACTTTGTCTTCCGTGACTCTGCTACTTCAGTAGAGCGTTTTGGACGAGTCTGCATCAATTCCGATGAAACGTGACTATTTTGTGTCGTATAACACTGAAATTGATAGAAACACATGAAAATGCATATACTGTGTGTACCTTCACTCTGCTACTACAACAGAGCGTTTTGGACGAGTCTGCATCGATTCTGATGAAAAGTGACTAGTTTGTGTCGTACAACACTGAAATTGATAGAAACACATGAAAATGCATATTCTCTGTGTGTCTTTACTCTGCTAGCAGAACCAAGCATTAGGTGTGAGTCTTGATCGAATATGATGAAAAGTGACTAGTTTGGGCCCAATAACACTGAAATTGACAGAAACACATGAAAATGCATATTTTGTGTGCGCCGTGACTCGTCTTCTGCAACAGAGCGTTTTGGACGAGTCTGCATCAATTCCGATGAAAAGTGACTATTTTGTCTCTGATAACACTGAAATTGATAGAAACACATGAAAATGCATATACTGTGTGGACCTTCACTCTGCTACTACAACAGAGCGTTTTGGACGATTCTGCATTGATTCTGATGAAAAGTGACTAGTTTGTGTCCGATAACACTAAAATTGATAGAAACACATGAAAATGCATATACTGTGTGCGCCGTAACTCGTCTTCTGCAACAGAGCGTTTTGGAAGAGTCTGCATCGATTCTGATGAAAAGTGACTAGTTTATGTCGTATCACACTGAAATTGAAAGAAACACATGAAAATGCATAGACTGTGTACCTTCACTCTGCTACTACAACAGAGCGTTATGGACGAGTCTGCATCGATTCTGATGAAAAGTGACTAGTTTGTGTTGTACAACACTGAAATTGATAGAAACACATGAAAATGCATAGATTTTGTGTACCTTCACTCTGCTTGCAGAACCAAGCATTAGAAGTGAGTCTGGATCGAATATGATGAAAAGTGACTAGTTTCTGTCTGATAACACTGAAATTGATAGAAACACATGAAAATGCATAGACTGTGTGTACCTTCACACTGCTAGCAGAACCAAGCATTAGAAGTGAGTCTGGATCGAATATGATGAAAAGTGACTAGTTTGTGTCGTACAACACTGAAATTGATAGAAACACATGAAAATGCATAGATTTTGTGTACCTTCACTCTGCTAGCAGAACCAAGCATTAGAAGTGAGTCTGGATCGAATATGATGAAAAGTGACTAGTTTGTGTCGTACAACACTGAAATTGATAGAAACACATGAAAGTGCATAGATTTTGTGTATCTTCACTCTGCTAGCAGAACCAAGCATTAGAAGTGAGTCTGGATCGAATATGATGAAAAGTGACTAGTTTCTGTCTGATAACACTGAAATTGATAGAAACACATGAAAATGCATAGATTTTGTGTACCTTCACTCTGCAAGCAGAACCAAGCATTAGAAGTGAGTCTGGATCGAATATGATGAAAAGTGACTAGTTTCTGTCTGATAACACTGAAATTGATAGAAACACATGAAAATGCATATACTGTGTGCGCCGTGACTCTTCTTCTGCAACAGAGCGTTTTGGACGAGTCTTCATCGATTCTGATGAAAAGTGACTAGTTTATGTCGTATCACACTGAAATTGAAAGAAACACATGAAAATGCATAGACTGTGTATTTTCACTCTGCTACTTCAACAGAGCGTTATGGACGAGTCTGCATCGATTCTGATGAAAAGTGACTAGTTTGTGTTGTACAACACTGAAATTGATAGAAACACATGAAAATGCATAGATTTTGTGTACCTTCACTCTGCAAGCAGAACCAAGCATTAGAAGTGAGTCTGGATCGAATATGATGAAAAGTGACTAGTTTCTGTCTGATAACACTGAAATTGATAGAAACACATGAAAATGCATATACTGTGTGCGCCGTGACTCTTCTTCTGCAACAGAGCGTTTTGGACGAGTCTTCATCGATTCTGATGAAAAGTGACTAGTTTATGTCGTATCACACTGAAATTGAAAGAAACACATGAAAATGCATAGACTGCGTGTACCTTCACTCTGCTACTACAACAGAGCGTTTTGGACGAGTCTGGATCGAATATGATCAAAAGTGACTAGTTTCTGTCTGATAACACTGAAATTGATAGAAACATATGAAAATGCATATACTTTGTGTTCCGTGACACTGCTACTTCAATAGAGCGTTTTGGACGAGTCTATATCAATTCCGATGAAAGGTGACTATTTTGTGTCCGATAACACTGAAATTGAGAGAAACACATGAAAATGCATAGACTGTGTGGACCTTCACTCTGCTTGCAGAACCAAGCATTAGAAGTGAGTCTGGATCGAATATGATGAAAAGTGACTAGTTTCTGTCTGATAACACTGAAATTGATAGAAACACATGAAAATGCATAGATTTTGTGTACCTTCACTCTGCTAGCAGAACCAAGCATTAGAAGTGAGTCTGGATCGAATATGATGAAAAGTGACTAGTTTCTGTCTGATAACACTGAAATTGATAGAAACACATGAAAATGCATAAACTGTGTGCGCCGTGACTCTTCTTCTGCAACAGAGCGTTTTGGACGAGTCTTCATCGATTCTGATGAAAAGTGACTAGTTTATGTCGTATCACACTGAAATTGAAAGAAACACATGAAAATGCATAAACTGCGTGTACCTTCACTCTGCTACTACAACAGAGCGTTTTGGACGAGTCTGGATCGAATATGATCAAAAGTGACTAGTTTCTGTCTGATATCACTGAAATTGATAGAAACATATGAAAATGCATATACTTCGTGTTCCGTGACACTGCTACTTCAATAGAGCGTTTTGGACGAGTCTATATCAATTCCGATGAAAGGTGACTATTTTGTGTCCGATAACACTGAAATTGAGAGAAACACATGAAAATGCATAGACTGTGTGGACCTTCACTCTGCTTGCAAAAACAAGCATTAGAAGTGAGTCTGGATCGAATATGATGAAAAGTGACTAGTTTCTGTCGTACAACACTGAAATTGATAGAAACACATGAAAATGCATAGATTTTGTGTACCTTCACTCTGCTAGCAGAACCAAGCATTAGAAGTGAGTCTGGATCGAATATGATGAAAAGTGACTAGTTTCTGTCTGATAACACTGAAATTGATAGAAACACATGAAAATGCATAGACTGTGTGTACCTTCACTCTGCTAGCAGAACCAAGCATTAGAAGTGAGTCTGGATCGAATATGATGAAAAGTGACTAGTTTCTGTCTGATAACACTGAAATTGATAGAAACACATGAAAATGCATAGATTTTGTGTACCTTCACTCTGCTAGCAGAACCAAGCATTAGAAGTGAGTCTGGATCGAATATGATGAAAAGTGACTAGTTTCTGTCTGATAACACTGAAATTGATAGAAACACATGAAAATGCATAAACTGTGTGCGCCGTGACTCTTCTTCTGCAACAGAGCGTTTTGGACGAGTCTTCATCGATTCTGATGAAAAGTGACTAGTTTATGTCGTATCACACTGAAATTGAAAGAAACACATGAAAATGCATATACTGTGTGTACCTTCACTCTGCTACTACAACAGAGCGTTTTGGACGAGTCTGCATCGATTCTGAAGAAAAGTGACTAGTTTGTGTCCGATAACACTGAAATTGATAGAAACACATGAAAATGCATATACTGTGTGCGCCGTGACTCTTCTTCTGCAACAGAGCGTTTTGGACGAGTCTGCATCAATTCCGATGAAAAGTGACTATTTTGTGTCCGATAACACTGAAATTGATAGAAACATATGAAAATGCATATACTTTGTATTCCGTGACACTGCTACTTCAATAGAGCGTTTTGGACGAGTCTGCATCAATTCCGATGAAAAGTGACTATTTTGTGTCCGATAACACTGACATTGAGAGAAACACATGAAAATGCATAGACTGTGTGGACCTTCACTCTGCTTGCAGAACCAAGCATTAGAAGTGAGTCTGGATCGAATATGATGAAAAGTGACTAGTTTCTGTCTGATAACACTGAAATTGATAGAAACACATGAAAATGCATAGACTGTGTGTACCTTCACTCTGCTAGCAGAACCAAGCATTAGAAGTGAGTCTGGATCGAATATGATGAAAAGTGACGAGTTTCTGTCTGATAACACTGAAATTGATAGAAACATATGAAAATGCATGTACTGTGTGTACCTTCACTCTGCTACTACAACAGAGCGTTTTGGACTAGTCTGCATCGATTCTGACGAAAAACGACTAGTTTGGGCCCAATAACACAGAAATTGATAGAAACATTTGAAAATGCATATCCTTTGTGTTCCGTGACTCTGCTACTTCAGTAGAGCGTTTTGGACGAGTCTGCATCAATTTCGATGAAAAGTGACTATTTTGTGTCGTATAACACTGAAAATGATAGAAACACATGAAAATGCATAGACTGTGTGGACCTTCACTCTGCTTGCAGAACCAAGCATTAGAAGTGAGTCTGGATCGAATATGATGAAAAGTGACGAGTTTCTGTCTGATAACACTGAAATTGATAGAAACACATGAAAATGCATATACTTTGTGTGCCTTGACTCTGCTACTTCAACAGACCGTTTTGGACGAGTCTGCATCGATTCTGATGAAAAGTGACTAGTTTATGTCTGATAACACTGAAATTGATAGAAACACATGAAAATGCATATACTTTGTGTGCCTTGACTCTGCTACTTCAACAGACCGTTTTGGACGAGTCTGCATCGATTCTGATGAAAAGTGACTAGTTTATGTCGTATCACACTGAAATTGAAAGAAACACATGAAAATGCATAGACTGTGTACCTTCACTCTGCTACTACAACAGAGCGTTTTGGACGAGTCTGCATCGATTCTGATGAAAAGTGACTAGTTTGTGTCGTACAACACTGAAATTGATAGAAACACATGAAAATGCATAGATTTTGTGTACCTTCACTCTGCTAGCAGAACCAAGCATTAAAAGTGAGTCTGGATCGAATATGATGAAAAGTGACTAGTTTCTGTCTGATAACACTGAAATTGATAGAAACACATGAAAATGCATATACTGTGTGCGCCGTGACTCTTCTTCTGCAGCAGAGCGTTTTGGACGAGTCTGCATCAATTCCGATGAAAAGTGACTATTTTGTGTCCGATAACACTGAAATTGATAGAAACATATGAAAATGCATATACTTTGTATTCTGTGACTCTGCTACTTCAATAGAGCGTTTTGGACGAGTCTGCATCAATTTCGATGAAAAGTGACTATTTTGTGTCCGATAACACTGACATTGAGAGAAACACATGAAAATGCATAGACTGTGTGGACCTTCACTCTGCTTGCAGAACCAAGTATTAGAAGTGAGTCTGGATCGAATATGATGAAAAGTGACGAGTTTCTGTCTGATAACACTGAAATTGATAGAAACATATGAAAATGCATGTACTGTGTGTACCTTCACTCTGCTACTACAACAGAGCGTTTTGGACTAGTCTGCATCGATTCTGACGAAAGACGACTAGTTTGGGCCCAATAACACAGAAATTGATAGAAACATATGAAAATGCATATACTTTGTGTTCCGTGACTCTGCTACTTCAGTAGAGCGTTTTGGACGAGTCTGCATCAATTCCGATGAAACGTGACTATTTTGTGTCGTATAACACTGAAATTGATAGAAACACATGAAAATGCATATACTGTGTGTACCTTCACTCTGCTACTACAACAGAGCGTTTTGGACGAGTCTGCATCGATTCTGATGAAAAGTGACTAGTTTGTGTCGTACAACACTGAAATTGATAGAAACACATGAAAATGCATATTCTCTGTGTGTCTTCACTCTGCTAGCAGAATCAAGCATTAGGTGTGAGTCTTGATCGAATATGATGAAAAGTGACTAGTTTGGGCCCAATAACACTGAAATTGACAGAAAGACATGAAAATGCATATTTTGTGTGCGCCGTGACTCGTCTTCTGCAACAGAGCGTTTTGGACGAGTCTGCATCAATTCCGATGAAAAGTGACTATTTTGTCTCTGATAACACTGAAATTGATAGAAACACATGAAAATGCATATACTGTGTGGACCTTCACTCTGCTAGCAGAACCAAGCATTAGAAGTGAGTCTCCATCGATTCTGATGAAAAGTGACTAGTTTCTGTCTGATAACACTGAAGTTGATAGAAACACATGAAAATGCATATACTGTGTGTACCTTCACTCTGCTACTACAACAGAGCGTTTTGGACGATTCTGCATTGATTCTGATGAAAAGTGACTAGTTTGTGTCCGATAACACTAAAATTGATAGAAACACATGAAAATGCATATACTGTGTGCGCCGTAACTCGTCTTCTGCAACAGAGCGTTTTGGAAGAGTCTGCATCAATTCCGATGAAAAGTGACTAGTTCCTGTCTGATAACACTGAAATTGAGAGAAACACATGAAAATGCATATACTGTGTGGACCTTCACTCTGCTTGCAGAACCAAGCATTAGAAGTGAGTCTGGATCGAATATGATGAAAAGTGACTAGTTTCTGTCTGATAACACTGAAATTGACAGAAACACATGAAAATGCATATACTTTGTGTGCCTTGACTCTGCTACTTCAACAGACCGTTTTGGACGAGTCTGCATCGATTCTGATGAAAAGTGACTAGTTTCTGTCTGATAACACTGAAATTGATAGAAATACATGAAAATGCATATACTTTGTGTGCCTTGACTCTGCTACTTCAACAGACCGTTTTGGACATGTCTGCATCGATTCTGATGAAAAGTGACTAGTTTATGTCGTATCACACTGAAATTGAAAGAAACACATGAAAATGCATAGACTGTGTACCTTCACTCTCCTACTACAACAGAGCGTTATGGACGAGTCTGCATCGATTCTGATGAAAAGTGACTAGTTTGTGTTGTACAACACTGAAATTGATAGAAACACATGAAAATGGATAGATTTTGTGTACCTTCACTCTGCTAGCAGAACCAAGCATTAAAAGTGAGTCTGGATCGAATATGATGAAAAGTGACTAGTTTCTGTCTGATAACACTGAAATTGATAGAAACACATGAAAATGCAAATACTGTGTGCGCCGTGACTCTTCTTCTGCAACAGAGCGTTTTGGACGAGTCTTCATCGATTCTGATGAAAAGTAACTAGTTTATGTCGTATCACACTGAAATTGAAAGAAACACATGAAAATGCATAGACTGCGTGTATCTTCACTCTGCTACTACAACAGAGCGTTTTGGACGAGTCTGGATCGAATATGATCAAAAGTGACTAGTTTCTGTCTGATAACACTGAAATTGATAGAAACATATGAAAATGCATATACTTTGTGTTCCGTGACACTGCTACTTCAATAGAGCGTTTTGGACGAGTCTATATCAATTCCGATGAAAGGTGACTATTTTGTGTCCGATAACACTGAAATTGAGAGAAACACATGAAAATGCATAGACTGTGTGGACCTTCACTCTGCTTGCAGAAACAAGCATTAGAAGTGAGTCTGGATCGAATATGATGAAAAGTGACTAGTTTCTGTCTGATAACACTGAAATTGATAGAAACACATGAAAATGCATATACTTTGTGCGCCGTGACTCTTTTTCTGCAACAGAGCGTTTTGGAAGAGTATGCATCAATTCCGATGAAACGTGACTATTTTGTGTCGTATAACACTGAAATTGATAGAAACACGTGAAAATGCATATACTGTGTGTACCTTCACTCTGCTACTACAACAGAGCGTTTTGGACGAGTCTGCATCGATTCTGAAGAAAAGTGACTAGTTTGTGTCCGATAACACTGAAATTGATAGAAACACATGAAAATGCATATACTGTGTGCGCCGTGACTCTTCTTCTGCAACAGAGCGTTTTGGACGAGTCTGCATCAATTCCGATGAAAAGTGACTATTTTGTGTCCGATAACACTGAAATTGATAGAAACATATGAAAATGCATATACTTTGTATTCCGTGACTCTGCTACTTCAATAGAGCGTTTTGGACGAGTCTGCATCAATTCCGATGAAAAGTGACTATTTTGTGTCCGATAACACTGACATTGAGAGAAACACATGAAAATGCATAGACTGTGTGGACCTTCACTCTGCTTGCAGAACCAAGCATTAGAAGTGAGTCTGGATCGAATATGATGAAAAGTGACTAGTTTCTGTCTGATAACACTGAAATTGATAGAAACACATGAAAATGCATAGACTGTGTGTACCTTCACTCTGCTAGCAGAACCAAGCATTAGAAGTGAGTCTGGATCGAATATGATGAAAAGTGACTAGTTTGTGTCGTACAACACTGAAATTGATAGAAACACATGAAAATGCATAGATTTTGTGTACCTTCACTCTGCTAGCAGAACCAAGCATTAGAAGTGAGTCTGGATCGAATATGATGAAAAGTGACTAGTTTCTGTCTGATAACACTGAAATTGATAGAAACACATGAAAATGCATAGACTGTGTGTACCTTCACTCTGCTAGCAGAACCAAGCATTAGAAGTGAGTCTGGATCGAATATGATGAAAAGTGACTAGTTTCTGTCTGATAACACTGAAATTGATAGAAACACATGAAAATGCATAGATTTTGTGTACCTTCACTCTGCTAGCAGAACCAAGCATTAGAAGTGAGTCTGGATCGAATATGATGAAAAGTGACTAGTTTCTGTCTGATAACACTGAAATTGATAGAAACACATGAAAATGCATAAACTGTGTGCGCCGTGACTCTTCTTCTGCAACAGAGCGTTTTGGACGAGTCTTCATCGATTCTGATGAAAAGTGACTAGTTTATGTCGTATCACACTGAAATTGAAAGAAACACATGAAAATGCATAAACTGCGTGTACCTTCACTCTGCTACTACAACAGAGCGTTTTGGACGAGTCTGGATCGAATATGATCAAAAGTGACTAGTTTCTGTCTGATAACACTGAAATTGATAGAAACATATGAAAATGCATATACTTTGTGTTCCGTGACACTGCTACTTCAATAGAGCGTTTTGGACGAGTCTATATCAATTCCGATGAAAGGTGACTATTTTGTGTCCGATAACACTGAAATTGAGAGAAACACATGAAAATGCATAGACTGTGTGGACCTTCACTCTGCTTGCAGAAACAAGCATTAGAAGTGAGTCTGGATCGAATATGATGAAAAGTGACTAGTTTCTGTCTGATAACACTGAAATTGATAGAAACACATGAAAATGCATATACTTTGTGCGCCGTGACTCTTTTTCTGCAACAGAGCGTTTTGGAAGAGTATGCATCAATTCCGATGAAACGTGACTATTTTGTGTCGTATAACACTGAAATTGATAGAAACACATGAAAATGCATATACTGTGTGCGCCGTGACTCTTCTTCTGCAACAGAGCGTTTTCGACGAGTCTGCATCAATTTCGATGAAAAGTGACTATTTTGTGTCCGATAACACTGAAATTGATAGAAACATATGAAAATGCATATACTTTGTATTCCGTGACTCTGCTACTTCAATAGAGCGTTTTGGACGAGTCTGCATCAATTCCGATGAAAAGTGACTATTTTGTGTCCGATAACACTGACATTGAGAGAAACACATGAAAATGCATAGACTGTGTGGACCTTCACTCTGCTTGCAGAACCAAGCATTAGAAGTGAGTCTGGATCGAATATGATGAAAAGTGACTAGTTTCTGTCTGATAACACTGAAATTGATAGAAACACATGAAAATGCATAGACTGTGTGTACCTTCACTCTGCTAGCAGAACCAAGCATTAGAAGTGAGTCTGGATCGAATATGATGAAAAGTGACGAGTTTCTGTCTGATAACACTGAAATTGATAGAAACATATGAAAATGCATGTACTGTGTGTACCTTCACTCTGCTACTACAACAGAGCGTTTTGGACTAGTCTGCATCGATTCTGACGAAAAACGACTAGTTTGGGCCCAATAACACAGAAATTGATAGAAACATTTGAAAATGCATATACTTTGTGTTCCGTGACTCTGCTACTTCAGTAGAGCGTTTTGGACGAGTCTGCATCGATTCTGAAGAAAAGTGACTAGTTTGTGTCCGATAACACTGAAATTGATAGAAACACATGAAAATGCATATACTGTGTGCGCCGTGACTCTTCTTCTGCAACAGAGCGTTTTGGACGAGTCTGCATCAATTCCGATGAAAAGTGACTATTTTGTGTCCGATAACACTGAAATTGATAGAAACATATGAAAATGCATATACTTTGTATTCCGTGACTCTGCTACTTCAATAGAGCGTTTTGGACGAGTCTGCATCAATTCCGATGAAAAGTGACTATTTTGTGTCCGATAACACTGAAATTGATAGAAACACATGAAAATGCATATTCTCTGTGTGTCTTCACTCTGCTAGCAGAACCAAGCATTAGGTGTGAGTCTTGATCGAATATGATGAAAAGTGACTAGTTTGGGCCCAATAACACTGAAATTGACAGAAACACATGAAAATGCATATTTTGTGTGCGCCGTGACTCGTCTTCTGCAACAGAGCGTTTTGGACGAGTCTGCATCAATTCCGATGAAAAGTGACTATTTTGTCTCTGATAACACTGAAATTGATAGAAACACATGAAAATGCATATACTGTGTGGACCTTCACTCTGCTAGCAGAAACAAGCATTAGAAGTGAGTCTCCATCGATTCTGATGAAAAGTGACTAGTTTCTGTCTGATAACACTGAAGTTGATAGAAACACATGAAAATGCATATACTGTGTGTACCTTCACTCTGCTACTACAACAGAGCGTTTTGGACGATTCTGCATTGATTCTGATGAAAAGTGACTAGTTTGTGTCCGATAACACTAAAATTGATAGAAACACATGAAAATGCATATACTGTGTGCGCCGTAACTCGTCTTCTGCAACAGAGCGTTTTGGAAGAGTCTGCATCAATTCCGATGAAAAGTGACTAGTTCCTGTCTGATAACACTGAAATTGAGAGAAACACATGAAAATGCATATACTGTGTGGACCTTCACTCTGCTACTACAACAGAGCGTTTTGGACGAGTCTGCATCGATTCTGAAGAAAAGTGACTAGTTTGTGTCCGATAACACTGAAATTGATAGAAACACATGAAAATGCATATACTGTGTGCGCCGTGACTCTTCTTCTGCAACAGAGCGTTTTGGACGAGTCTGCATCAATTCCGATGAAAAGTGACTATTTTGTGTCCGATAACACTGAAATTGATAGAAACATATGAAAATGCATATACTTTGTATTCCGTGACTCTGCTACTTCAATAGAGCGTTTTGGACGAGTCTGCATCAATTCCGATGAAAAGTGACTATTTTGTGTCCGATAACATTGACATTGAGAGAAACACATGAAAATGCATAGACTGTGTGGACCTTCACTCTGCTTGCAGAACCAAGCATTAGAAGTGAGTCTGGATCGAATATGATGAAAAGTGACTAGTTTCTGTCTGATAACACTGAAATTGATAGAAACACATGAAAATGCATAAACTGTGTGCGCCGTGACTCTTCTTCTGCAACAGAGCGTTTTGGACGAGTCTTCATCGATTCTGATGAAAAGTGACTAGTTTATGTCGTATCACACTGAAATTGAAAGAAACACATGAAAATGCATAAACTGCGTGTACCTTCACTCTGCTACTACAACAGAGCGTTTTGGACGAGTCTGGATCGAATATGATCAAAAGTGACTAGTTTCTGTCTGATAACACTGAAATTGATAGAAACATATGAAAATGCATATACTTTGTGTTCCGTGACACTGCTACTTCAATAGAGCGTTTTGGACGAGTCTATATCAATTCCGATGAAAGGTGACTATTTTGTGTCCGATAACACTGAAATTGAGAGAAACACATGAAAATGCATAGACTGTGTGGACCTTCACTCTGCTTGCAGAAACAAGCATTAGAAGTGAGTCTGGATCGAATATGATGAAAAGTGACTAGTTTCTGTCTGATAACACTGAAATTGATAGAAACACATGAAAATGCATATACTTTGTGCGCCGTGACTCTTTTTCTGCAACAGAGCGTTTTGGAAGAGTATGCATCAATTCCGATGAAACGTGACTATTTTGTGTCGTATAACACTGAAATTGATAGAAACACATGAAAATGCATATACTGTGTGCGCCGTGACTCTTCTTCTGCAACAGAGCGTTTTCGACGAGTCTGCATCAATTCCGATGAAAAGTGACTATTTTGTGTCCGATAACACTGAAATTGATAGAAACATATGAAAATGCATATACTTTGTATTCCGTGACTCTGCTACTTCAATAGAGCGTTTTGGACGAGTCTGCATCAATTCCGATGAAAAGTGACTATTTTGTGTCCGATAACACTGACATTGAGAGAAACACATGAAAATGCATAGACTGTGTGGACCTTCACTCTGCTTGCAGAACCAAGCATTAGAAGTGAGTCTGGATCGAATATGATGAAAAGTGACTAGTTTCTGTCTGATAACACTGAAATTGATAGAAACACATGAAAATGCATAGACTGTGTGTACCTTCACTCTGCTAGCAGAACCAAGCATTAGAAGTGAGTCTGGATCGAATATGATGAAAAGTGACGAGTTTCTGTCTGATAACACTGAAATTGATAGAAACATATGAAAATGCATGTACTGTGTGTACCTTCACTCTGCTACTACAACAGAGCGTTTTGGACTAGTCTGCATCGATTCTGACGAAAAACGACTAGTTTGGGCCCAATAACACAGAAATTGATAGAAACATTTGAAAATGCATATACTTTGTGTTCCGTGACTCTGCTACTTCAGTAGAGCGTTTTGGACGAGTCTGCATCAATTCCGATGAAAAGTGACTAGTTCCTGTCTGATAACACTGAAATTGATAGAAACATTTGAAAATGCATAGACTGTGTGTACCTTCACTCTGCTAGCAGAACCAAGCATTAGAAGTGAGTCTGGATCGAATATGATGAAAAGTGACGAGTTTCTGTCTGATAACACTGAAATTGATAGAAACATATGAAAATGCATGTACTGTGTGTACCTTCACTCTGCTACTACAACAGAGCGTTTTGGACGAGTCTGCATCAATTCCGATGAAAAGTGACTAGTTCCTGTCTGATAACACTGAAATTGAGAGAAACACATGAAAATGCATATACTGTGTGGACCTTCACTCTGCTACTACAACAGAGCGTTTTGGACGAGTCTGCATCGATTCTGAAGAAAAGTGACTAGTTTGTGTCCGATAACACTGAAATTGATAGAAACACATGAAAATGCATATACTGTGTGCGCCGTGACTCTTCTTCTGCAACAGAGCGTTTTGGACGAGTCTGCATCAATTCCGATGAAAAGTGACTATTTTGTGTCCGATAACACTGAAATTGATAGAAACATATGAAAATGCATATACTTTGTATTCCGTGACTCTGCTACTTCAATAGAGCGTTTTGGACGAGTCTGCATCAATTCCGATGAAAAGTGACTATTTTGTGTCCGATAACACTGAAATTGATAGAAACACATGAAAATGCATATTCTCTGTGTGTCTTCACTCTGCTAGCAGAACCAAGCATTAGGTGTGAGTCTTGATCGAATATGATGAAAAGTGACTAGTTTGGGCCCAATAACACTGAAATTGACAGAAACACATGAAAATGCATATTTTGTGTGCGCCGTGACTCGTCTTCTGCAACAGAGCGTTTTGGACGAGTCTGCATCAATTCCGATGAAAAGTGACTATTTTGTCTCTGATAACACTGAAATTGATAGAAACACATGAAAATGCATATACTGTGTTGACCTTCACTCTGCTAGCAGAACCAAGCATTAGTTGTGAGCCTGGATCGAATATGATAAAAAGTGACTAGTTTCTGTCTGATAACACTGAAATTGAGAGAAACATATGAAAATGCATATACTGTGTGGACCTTCACTCTGCTAGCAGAAACAAGCATTAGAAGTGAGTCTCCATCGATTCTGATGAAAAGTGACTAGTTTCTGTCTGATAACACTGAAGTTGATAGAAACACATGAAAATGCATATACTGTGTGTACCTTCACTCTGCTACTACAACAGAGCGTTTTGGACGATTCTGCATTGATTCTGATGAAAAGTGACTAGTTTGTGTCCGATAACACTAAAATTGATAGAAACACATGAAAATGCATATACTGTGTGCGCCGTAACTCGTCTTCTGCAACAGAGCGTTTTGGAAGAGTCTGCATCAATTCCGATGAAAAGTGACTAGTTCCTGTCTGATAACACTGAAATTGAGAGAAACACATGAAAATGCATATACTGTGTGCGCCGTGACTCTTCTTCTGCAACAGAGCGTTTTGGACGAGTTTTCATCGATTCTGATGAAAAGTGACTAGTTTATGTCGTATCACACTGAAATTGAAAGAAACACATGAAAATGCATAGACTGCGTGTACCTTCACTCTGCTACTACAACAGAGCGTTTTGGACGAGTCTGGATCGAATATGATCAAAAGTGACTAGTTTCTGTCTGATAACACTGAAATTGATAGAAACATATGAAAATGCATATACTTTGTGTTCCGTGACACTGCTACTTCAATAGAGCGTTTTGGACGAGTCTATATCAATTCCGATGAAAGGTGACTATTTTGTGTCCGATAACACTGAAATTGAGAGAAACACATGAAAATGCATAGACTGTGTGGACCTTCACTCTGCTTGCAGAACCAAGCATTAGAAGTGAGTCTGGATCGAATATGATGAAAAGTGACTAGTTTCTGTCTGATAATACTGAAATTGATAGAAACACATGAAAATGCATATACTTTGTGCGCCGTGACTCTTTTTCTGCAACAGAGCGTTTTGGAAGAGTATGCATCAATTCCGATGAAACGTGACTATTTTGTGTCGTATAACACTGAAATTGATAGAAACACATGAAAATGCATATACTGTGTGTACCTTCACTCTGCTACTACAACAGAGTGTTTTGGACGACTCTGCATCGATTCTGAAGAAAAGTGACTAGTTTGTGTCCGATAACACTGAAATTGATAGAAACACATGAAAATGCATATACTGTGTGCGCCGTGAGTCTTCTTCTGCAACAGAGCGTTTTGGACGAGTCTGCATCAATTCCGATGAAAAGTGACTATTTTGTGTCCGATAACACTAAAATTGATAGAAACATATGAAAATGCATATACTTTGTGTTCCGTGACTCTGCTACTTCAATAGAGCGTTTTGGACGAGTCTGCATCAATTCCGATGAAAAGTGACTATTTTGTGTCCGATAACACTGAAATTGAGAGAAACACATGAAAATGCATAGACTGTGTGGACCTTCACTCTGCTTGCAGAACCAAGCATTAGAAGTGAGTCTGGATCGAATATGATGAAAAGTGACTAGTTTGTGTCGTACAACACTGAAATTGATAGAAACACATGAAAGTGCATATACTGTGTGTACCTTCACTCTGCTACTACAACAGAGCGTTTTGGACGAGTCTGCATCGATTCTGATGAAAAGTGACTAGTTTGTGTGGTACAACACTGAAATTGATAGAAACACATGAAAATGCATACTCTCTGTGTGTCTTCACTCTGCTAGCAGAACCAAGCATTAGGTGTGAGTCTTGATCGAATATGATGAAAAGTGACTAGTTTGGGCCCATAACACTGAAATTGACAGAAACACATGAAAATGCATATTCTGTGTGCGCCGTGACTCTTCTTCTGCAACAGAGCGTTTTGGACGAGTCTGCATCAATTCCGATGAAAAGTGACTATTTTGTCTCTGATAACACTGAAATTGATAGAAACACATGAAAATGCATATACTGTGTGGACCTTCACTCTGCTAGCAGAACCAAGCATTAGTTGTGAGCCTGGATCGAATATGATAAAAAGTGACTAGTTTCTGTCTGATAACACTGAAATTGAGAGAAACATATGAAAATGCATATACTGTGTGTACCTTCACTCTGCTACTACAACAGAGCGTTTTGGACGATTCTGCATTGATTCTGATGAAAAGTGACTATTTTGTGTCCGATAACACTAAAATTGATAGAAACACATGAAAATGCATATTCTGTGTGCGCCGTGACTCTTCTTCTGCAACAGAGCGTTTTGGACGAGTCTGCATCAATTCCGATGAAAAGTGACTATTTTGTCTCTGATAACACTGAAATTGATAGAAACACATGAAAATGCATATACTGTGTGGACCTTCACTCTGCTAGCAGAACCAAGCATTAGTTGTGAGCCTGGATCGAATATGATAAAAAGTGACTAGTTTCTGTCTGATAACACTGAAATTGAGAGAAACATATGAAAATGCATATACTGTGTGTACCTTCACTCTGCTACTACAACAGAGCGTTTTGGACGAGTCTGCATCGATTCTGATGAAAAGTGACTAGTTTATGTCCGATAACACTGAAATTGAGAGAAACACATGAAAATGCATATACTGTGTGGACCTTCACTCTGCTTGCAGAACCAAGCATTAGAAGTGAGTCTGGATCGAATATGATGAAAAGTGACTAGTTTCTGTCTGATAACACTGAAATTGATAGAAACACATGAAAATGCATATACTTTGTGTGCCTTGACTCTGCTACTTCAACAGACCGTTTTGGACGAGTCTGCATCGATTCTGATGAAAAGTGACTAGTTTATGTCCGATAACACTGAAATTGAGAGAAACACATGAAAATGCATATACTGTGTGGACCTTCACTCTGCTTGCAGAACCAAGCATTAGAAGTGAGTCTGGATCGAATATGATGAAAAGTGACTAGTTTCTGTCTGATAACACTGAAATTGATAGAAACACATGAAAATGCATATACTTTGTGTGCCTTGACTCTGCTACTTCAATAGAGCGTTTTGGACGAGTCTGCATCGATTCTGATGAAAAGTGACTAGTTTATGTCGTATCACACTGAAATTGAAAGAAACACATGAAAATGCATATACTGTGTGTACCTTCACTCTGCTACTACAACAGAGCGTTTTGGACGAGTCTGCATCGATTCTGATGAAAAACGACTAGTTTGGGCCCAATAACACAGAAATTGATAGAAACATATGAAAATGCATATACTTTGTGTGCCGTGACTTTGCTACCTCAACAGAGCGTTTTGGACGAGTCTGCATCGACTCTGATGAAAAGTGACTAGTTTGTGTCGTACAACACTGAAATTAATAGAAACACATGAAAATGCATAGATTTTGTGTACCTTCACTCTGCTAGCAGAACCAAGCATTAAAAGTGAGTCTGGATCGAATATGATGAAAAGTGACTAGTTTATGTCTGATAACACTGAAATTGATAGAAACACATGAAAATGCATATACTGTGTGCGCCGTGACTCTTCTTCTGCAACAGAGCGTTTTGGACGAGTCTGCATCGATTCTGATGAAAAGTGACTAGTTTATGTCGTATCACACTGAAATTGATAGAAACATATGAAAATGTGGATACTTTGTGTGCCTTGACTCTGCTACTTCAACAAACCGTTTTGGACGAGTCTGCATCGATTCTGATGAAAAGTGACTAGTTTATGTCGTATCACACTGAAATTGATAGAAACACATGAAAATGCATATACTTTGTGCGCCGTGACTCTTTTTCTGCAACAGAGCGTTTTGGAAGAGTATGCATCAATTCCGATGAAACGTGACTATTTTGTGTCGTATAACACTGAAATTGATAGAAACACATGAAAATGCATATACTGTGTGTACCTTCACTCTGCTACTACAACAGAGCGTTTTGGACGAGTCTGGATCGAATATGATGAAAAGTGACTAGATTCTGTCTGATAACACTGAAATTGATAGAAACATGTGAAAATGCATATACTTTGTGTTCCGTGACTCTGCTACTTCAATAGAGCGTTTTGGACGAGTCTGCATCAATTCCGATGAAAGGTGACTAGTTTGTGTCCGATAACACTGAAATTGATAGAAACACATGAAAATGCATATACTGTGTGGACTTTCACTCTGCTAGCAGAACCAAGCATTAGAAGTGAGTCTGGATCGAATATGTTGAAAACTGACTAGTTTCTGTCTGATAACACTGAAATTGATAGAAACACATGAAAATGCATATACTGTGTGCGCCGTGACTCTTCTTCTGCAACAGAGCGTTTTGGACGAGTCTGCATCAATTCCGATGAAAAGTGACTAGTTCCTGTCTGATAACACTGAAATTGATAGAAACATATGAAAATGCGTATATTTTCTGTGCCGTGACTCTGCTACTTCAACAAGGCGTTTTGGACGAGTCTGCATCGATTCTGATGAAAAACGACTAGTTTGGGCCCAATAACACTGAAATTGACAGAAACACATGAAAATAGATTGACTGTGTGTACCTTCACTCTGCTAGCATAACCAAGCATTAGGAGTGAGTCTGGATCGAATATGATGAAAAGTGACTAGTTTGGGCCCAATAACACTGAAATTGACAGAAACACATGAAAATGCATAGACTTTGTGTGCCGTGACTTTGCTACTTCAACAGAGCGTTTTGGACGAGTCTGCATCGATTCTGATGAAAAACGACTAGTTTGGGCCCAATAACACTGAAATTGACAGAAACACATAGAAATGTATATACTGTGTGTACCTTCACTCTGCTACTACAACAAAGCGTTTTGGACGAGTCTGCGTCGATTCTGATGAAAAGTGACTAGTTTGTGTCGTACAACACTGAAATTGATAGAAACACATGAAAATGCATATACTTTGTGCGCCGTTACTCTTTTTCTGCAACAGAGCGTTTTGGAAGAGTATGCATCAATTCCGATGAAACGTGACTATTTTGTGTCGTATAACACTGAAATTGATAGAAACACATGAAAATGCATATACTGTGTGTACCTTCACTCTGCTACTACAACAGAGCGTTTTGGACGAGTCTGCATCGATTCTGATGAAAAACGACTAGTTTGGGCCCAATAACACAGAAATTGATAGAAACATATGAAAATGCATAGACTGTGTGAACCTTCACTCTGCTAGCAGAACCAAGCATTAGGATTGAGTCTGGATCGAATATGACGAAAAGTGACTAGTTTCTGTCTGATAACACTGAAATTGATAGAAACATATGAAAATGCATATACTTTGTGTTCCGTGACTCTGCTACTTCAATAGAGCGTTTTGGACGAGTCAGCATCAATTCCGATGAAAGGTGACTAGTTTGTGTCCGATAACACTGAAATTGATAGAAACACATGAAAATGCATATATTGTGTGGACTTTCACTCTGCTAGCAGAACCAAGCATTAGAAGTGAGTCTGGATCGAATATGTTGAAAACTGACTAGTTTCTGTCTGATAACACTGAAATTGATAGAAACACATGAAAATGCATATACTGTGTGCGCCGTGACTCTTCTTCTGCAACAGAGCGTTTTGGACGAGTCTGCATCAATTCCGATGAAAAGTGACTAGTTCCTGTCTGATAACACTGAAATTGATAGAAACAAATGAAAATGCATATACTGTGTGTGCCGTGACTTTACTAGTACAATAAAGCATTAGATGTGTGTGTATTTGATCCAGACTCACACCGAATGCGTGATTCTGCTAGTAGAGTCACGGCACACACAGCATATGCTTTTGTATATGTTTCTATCAATTTCAATGTTATTCCACTCAAACTAGTCACTTTTCATCATATACGATCCAGATTCACACCTAATGCTTGATTGTATTAGCAGAGTCATGGCACACAACGAAATCTTTCTTTTCATGCGTCTCTGTCAATTTCACTGCTATTCCCCACAAACTAGTCACTTTTCATCATATTTGATCCAGACTCACACCTAATGCTTGGTTCTGCTAGCAGAGTCACGGCACACACAGCATATGCTTTTTTCTCCACTGCTGTGCAAAGGTAAACAAAGTGGAAAAGGCATACTGTCTGTCCAGATCGTGACCTTCTTATCTTTCCCTAACCTGCACGCCGCTGACAATGCAACTAATTCTGCTGCCTGGGCAGAGAAATTAGAAGGCAAAGCTCCAGACTCTAATACTTCATGCAGTGTAACTACAGCATAACCAACTCTGTTAATCCCATCTAAATGTTTGCTTGCAGAACCATCTACAAACATCACAATGTCTGCATCAGGTAAAGGTGTGTCAATCAAATCAGCGTGAGGTAGGGTTAATTCATCGGTAATTGCCATACAATCATGAGGAATCCCTTCTACAGTTGTTGGAAGGAGCGTAGCTGGATTCAAAGCCGTACATCTCTCAATGGTCAAGTTTGGCTGGCCTAACAATGTGGCTATGCAAGATAAGTGTCTTTCTGGTGACATGTGTGAATGTTTGTGTTCCAGCAATAGTAAAGAGACAGCATGTGGCACTCTAAGAGTCAGTGGCCTAAACAAAACTAAGGCAGCTGAGGTCTGCACTGCCATAGCCGCTGCCATCACCGCCTGCAGGCATCCGGGCAGGGCTCTGCTTACTGGGTCAAGTCTGGAGGAATAGAGAGCAACAGGTCTTAATTTATCCCCATACTCCTGTAACAGGACAGATGTCATAAAACCATTTTTGCAATCCACTGTTTGTATGAAATCCTTTTTCATGTTAGGTAAGGCAAGTACAGATGAAGAAGCTATCCACTGCTTTAACTTTGTGAAAGCCTGCTCGCCCTCCTCAGTCCACACCACCTTATCTGAAGCAGCCATTGCTTTACCATAAATCATATTCTGTAATGGTTGTGCAATTTCGGCATAATTAGCAATCCATAACCTGCAGAACTTGCAAGTACCAAGAAAAGACATCATCTCTCGCTTTGTTGTAGGCTGTTGTAACTGCAGAATAGTTGTTTTTCTCTGCTCATCCAACACACGGCCTTCAGGAGTTAGCGTGTAGCCTAAATATTTCACCTCCTGACTCCACAGCTGGAGTTTAGACTTAGAGACTTTAACACCAGCTGCAGCTAGATATCTCAACAAGGCCAAAGTCATGTTTTTGCACTTTTGCTGCGAGCTAGAAGTCACAAGAATATCATCAACATAAGTCAAAATCTGTGACTCCTCCTCAGGAGGTTCAAAAAGGTCAATACATTTTTTAATTTCTTGTGAAAAGATAGTAGGGCTATCTTGAAACCCTTGAGGAAGTCTTGAATACGTCAATCGTCTGTGTTTAAACGTGAACGCAAACCAAAACTGTGACTCAGGGCTCAAAGGAATGGTAACAAATGCGTTCGTCAAATCAATCACTGAGTACCAGACATTAGTGGGTTTTATGTTGTTCAAAAGAGTGTAGGGATCTGGCACGTTTGGAGCTCGCGGAATCACAACTCGGTTCACAGCTTGTAAATCATTTACTAACTGCCACCCGGAAGTAGCTTTTTTCACAGGCAGAATTGGTGTGTTGCAGGGTGAGACAGGACAATCAACTAAAACCCCTTGTTTTATCAAACTGTCTATCACTTCTGAAATACCTTCCTCAGCTTCCGGCTTCAAAGGATATTGTTTGACAAACGTCTATAAGAGCTTTTAGGTTTAATGGTAACAGGTGTGGCAGTACGTAACAACCCGATATCACCATCTTTCCCTGTACTCCAAAGTTCAGAAGGTAACTCTTCTAACTCTTTTTCCTGCTCCTCTGTCAGCAAACACACTTTGTCCTGCAATGATCACAAAGAGGGCTGCAAATGAGTTGTGGCTGCTCCCACTGTTACCCAATTCAGCGCCTTCTTGTACAGACCGTGTCTCTGGTGGAAAAACACACCGTCCCCCCCGACTCATTCTGCACCCAACCTTTTAAGGCCCTCTCCCCCAACTCCACTAACGCACCGACGTCCGTCCAGTGCATCTTAGGGGCCTTAGCAAGACCAATATGGGGCAGGGAATGACCTCTGTACACTCTGTCCAGTTGCTCATCCCCTTTTACTGCGACCCCCACATTTCCCAATTTATCCCAGTACAGTGAGGTCAAAGTCAGTCGGTAATTGGGATACCGAAAAAAAGTTTCCTCATATGCAGGGTCTGGCCCTGCTTCGAAATTTGAGTGTGTAAACACGCGCATGTCACCCTCCCCTTGAACTTCATTACCTGGCCTAGTTATACTAGCTGCTTCTCTCCTCAGTTCGGCAGTGATAGGTGCTGGGCCTTTTGTAACAGGGTCAATGCTATACCAAAACCGTGGCCTGTTTTTATCTTCAATCACAAAGATACAATCAGACTGAGCTTTTCGGAAAAACACAACCCCTTTGTCAGTTGGCATGATTCCAAGTTGCAATGCTGCCATGCCATCTCGACCTAGGAGGCCACCATTTTCAACATTACTGAAAAACCAGTTACTGGATCAGTTAGTTTTGTTTTTTCTGTCAATCTCTCTGACACATGATGTCCTGAAGCTGACACTACTGATAGTTCTTGTTTTGTCAACCGACTACTGTCAGGCAACTCTTTTTTCTTCAACACAGTTTTGCAAGCTCCTGAATCACACAAAAAGGTACACTTTTCTCCCCTCACCAGCAGAGTCACAAAAGGTTTGTCATCCCACTCAGCTAACATTACTTCAACAGATTCCAAATTTAGCACTTCTCCTTGCGATAGAACCTCTGATCCCTCCACTTCCTCAGAATCATAGTCAGCATCTTCAGTTTTTGTTTTCTGTTCTGTATGTGTGTGTGTGATTGCATGACCTGATTCTGCAGGGGAAGCTAGTCAGAAGTCCTGCTCCTCATCCTTCTCTCTGTCATCATGTTCTCTTTTCTCTCTACGACCGCCTCCACGGCCCCCGCGTCCTCTCCTGCCCCGTCCACCGCCTTGACCTCCGCCCCGCCTGGTGTCCACAGTTGGAATGAGACTTCTGCATTCTCTGGCGATGTGGCCTCTTTTCCCACAGCGATAGCAAATAATTTCCTTCCTGCGGGACTCAGAAGAGAAAGAGCAACCATCATCATTCTCACCGTCATTATAAAACACCTCTACTTTTTTATGTTTCTTATCTACATTTTCCAGAACTTTTTCAGCGTGTTTAGCATGTGCAAGAATAACCCTTCTCTGCTCTCCTTCCCATCCGACCAAATGTTTTTTTATCCAATTTGCAATCTGTGGTTTTAAACCCCTCAGAAGGCAGGATGTTAACTGCGACTCGTAGCGTGGATTAACCCCATCTCCGATTCACGGCTCCAGCCCACTGTGTCCATTAAATGCTTCCGTGAGCCTGGCAGCATATTGTGCTACTGTCTCTTTCTCCTCTTGTACCACAGTATCAATTTCAGCCCAATCATTTCTCCGGCCAAATGTTTCCCGAAGAGTATCTGCCATTTGGTTCAGCTGTGGACTGAGCCCGAGTGTTCTATCTCGGTCCCACAGGAGCGGCTCACCGTTTTGCCCCATAGGTCTCCAAACAACATTTACACTCGCCCAATCAGTAGTCAAACTTTGCATGAGACAGTTAGTCATTTCTTCCCCGTTCTTCTCACCTCACAAAGGAATCCGTGGGGCTCCCGACCCTCTCCAGCCCGCAAGCGCCTTTATCTCTGAACGTAGTAGGAAAAGGATTTTGTAACCTATGTTGTGCACTCTACTCCGCTCCGGCTTGGAAAGAGGGCCGAGAAACACATCCAGGAATCCGGCTCGAAGGACCAAATTGATAGGTAAAAATTACCAAATAGACTGAGGTTAGCTGAAGTCAAGCGTCTCTTTAATCCAAACCAAACATATATTGTAGACACGGAGAGTAGGCAGAGTCTCCGTGGAGAATTCTGACAAGACAAAGGAAAGTCACTAGTATATATTGAAAGCCTTGATGCCCTGGGGAGGCACCTCTAGTTGTTTACAGATTCCTTCTAACAGACCTAGACAAAGCTTTACAGAGCTCTCGGTTCACATGATGACCATGATGTCCATATGTCTATAATAGTGTTCCCCTCAAGGCCCTGCCGCCAAGCATATACATACATATGACCATACCTACTTAACTAATACATGAATTTTTCAGTTTCTATCAATTCCAATGTTATTCCACTCAAACTAGTCACTTTTCATCATATTTGATCCAGACTCACACCGAATGCGTGATTCTGCTAGCGGAGTCACGGCACACACAGCATATGCTTTTTTATATGTTTCTATCAATTTCAATGTTATTCCACTCAAACTAGTCACTTTTCATCATATACGATCCAGACTCACACCTAATGCTTGATTGTATTAGCAGAGTCATGGCACACAACGAAATGTGTCTTTTCATGCGTAAAAATTACCAAATAGACTGAGGTTGGTTAAAGTCAAGCGTCTCTTTAATCCAAACCAAACATATATTGTAGACACTGAGAGTACGCAGAGTCTCCATGGAGAATTCTGACAAGACAAAGGAAAGTCACTAGTATATATTGACGGCCTTGATGCCCTGGGGAGGCACCTCTAGTTGTTTACAGATTCCTTCACGGCACACACAGCATATGCTTTTTTATATGTTTCTGTCAATTTCAATGTTATTCCACTCAAACTTGTCACTTTTCATCATATTCGATCCAGACTCACACCGAATGCGTGATTGTATTAGCAGAGTCATGGCACACAACAACATGTGTTTTTTCATGTGTCTCTGTCAATTTTGCTGCTATGCCACACAAACTAGTCACTTTTCACCAGAATCGATGCAGACTCATCCCAAATGCTTAATTCTACTAGTGATGGCACACACAACAGTTGCAGGAAAATCAATTTCACTGCTGTTCCACACAAACTAGTAATTTTTCATTAGATTTGAGCCAGAATCATCCCAAATCAGTAATTTTATGACCATATTCATCCCACAGAGCCTTTCCACTGTCATTAATAAAATATGAGTGGATTTTCATCACCTCTGAGTGAAAATCATCCAAAATCACTGATTCTATGGCAGGCAATCGGCAGGAATAGCAACAAGACTGAAAATCAGTTTTCCACGAGTAAGGGTAATGAGAAAAAAAAATGCTACTGTTAAAATAATCAAAATTTAGGATTGTAAATCAATTAAAGACCACTTCATTCTATGATTCATTCTCATTTCGTCTTCCCCTATTAATGCTTTTCAGTTCATGAATTAGCTTGAAAATGACTTAATTCCGCCATCCACAGGCGTTATGCCACTTAGTCATTATTATGAGATAGTAAGTCATTATTATGAGATAATAAGTCATTATTATGAGATTCTATACTAGAAATAAATATTTAATCACGGTGGTCCGACCTGTCTGACGTTTCTGCTGGCTTTATTGTATGTACTGTGTTGCTTTGCTAGTGTCTGTGGTTTGTTTTGTATAAATGAAGCTTGAGATGCGCGTGGCTGCTGCGTCGCTTCATCTAGAGATTCGAGGTCTCGCCTATTTTCGCCGCGTGACCGCGGTTCTCAGCAGAAATAGACAGGGAACATGATAGAAAGATCGGGCTGCCAGTGGCAAAAACGCCGCAGCAGACACGCTTCCAGTGTGGACGCTACAAGCCTGCGCGACGCAGCAGTTCAGCGATGCACAGGCACTGCTGAGGTTCACGCATCCGGTGTGTCCCAGGGGTTTCACCCTCACACACACTGAAAAACCCGAACCCTTTTCCACTCTTAATCGTTACACACCCATACACAGCAAAACTTAACCACCCTTCAGTTGAGATCATATCTCAGCTCCCGCTGCATTCTCCATCAGCGGTGCTGGTGACACGACGCAGCTAGCGTAAAAATATATGTGAAGTTTGCGGACGTAATAGCTAAGTCTGTCCGTGGAAAAATTAACGGATTCAATCAACGATGTCTTAGTTACAACAAGATTGAGCTAGCAAAGCAGTTTTGTGTTTATATGTTAGGTATTTATTCAGTCTGGGAAACGCCATGATTTCTAGAAAGCATTAGCCCAAGTTGGACGCTCGACTGCATCACTGAAGCACACCCTCTCTGTAATATTGTTTAATTAAGAATGTGATATTCTATCGTCATAAGCCGACACAACAAAGCTCAGAACAAATAAGCCTACAGGGCCATAAGCGAACATCAAAGAGCTCAACACCACAACGAAGTGCACAGACATTTTTTTAAGGATACTAGCCCATTCTGTGACAACTTTATGACAACAACCTCAATCGATCAAGCTCAACAATATGGCTAATGCACGGACCAGAACGACCAAGGCAGGATGATAAAAAATGCTTTCACTCACCAGCAGACGGCTCAGAAAAGGACAGCATGGCGGTTTTTCCTCTTGGCAAACTTCACCACGTTGAACCCGCGGTTAATTTTACCAGTTTGAGCAGCAGTTTGAGTGATGACAGTATTCCGTGGCTGGTGGGCTCCGAGGCGCTTTATTTCCAGTTTCTCCTCCAAATAAAGGGTTTATGACGTGTGCTCAAGTATGAAATCCACCTTAATTTTTCCAAGTTAGCTGGTGTTAGCTAAGAAAGTCTTCCCTCTTTTGCCGACTGTAAATTCCAAGCCCGCGCTGTAGCCCCACTGCAGCATCATTTGAAATATTTCACCGTTTGAATGGCTATCTGTCAGACAGAGAGCTATCTGATTGGCTATCTATCAGACAGCGAGCCAATCAGCTGTGAAAGATTTCAAATGATGCTGCGGTGGGGCTACGGGTAGCAACCACCATAGCAACGATAGAAAGCCTGCAAGAATCTCCGTAATAACTGACAAACTAAATATCATATACATTTATAATGATAATAATAATAATCTCTATCATAATATTAAAAATAATGAAATAAAGTAGTATTAAAATTAAACTTAAATTCAAAATCTGTTTACAGAATAGCATAGCTTTGAAATGGGCTATAAAGTTGAAATGAAATATTGACTGTACAAAGGAAATATGGACTGTGCTATGGACAAAGAAACAAAGTGTATGAAATATATAAAAGTGATAAGAGAATAAATTAAACATAAATAATTAATGAATAAAATTGATAAATAATTACATTATATAAGAATGGAGGTTGAATAAAATGCACAATCTTAAGTCCAGTTTGATGAATATTACGGAAGTGAAAGTGTAGGGTTTAAATGAGGGATGTGAAATGTAAAGTTCAGTTTCATAACCCCGTCTTCATCCTGTTTACACGCATGCACAACGCTGGAGTGCTTTATAAGATGCCGTGACTCAATATTAATTGAGGATGACTTTTTAAAGAAAGATGATTTTATATTAAATATACTCAGCCACATATTCATGGCAATATATACTTAAATGAGAAACTTCACTCAATCACAGGCTATAAAACACCTTTTCTTAACCGAGATAGTGGCGTTTGGATAGGCCTACAGGTTGCCGTGGACAGCGGCATTCGGTCACGACTCATGCATTCGGTGTGAGTCAGGATCGATGTCTGGATATGATGAAAAGTGACTAGTTTGAGTGGAATAACATTGAAATTGATAAAAACATATAAAAAAGCATATGCTGTGTGTGCCGTGACTCTGCCAATACAGCAGAGTGTTTTGGGTGAGTCTGCATCGATTCTGATGAAAAGTGACTACTTTGGGTCCAATAACACTGAAATTGACAAAAACATTTGAAAATGCATGTCCTGTGTGTGTCGTGACTCTGCCAGTGCAGGCTCATGCATTTTCATGTGTTTCTGTCAATTTCAGTGTTATTGGGCCCAAACTAGTGGCTTTTCATCAGAACCGATGCAGACTCACCCAAAACGCTCGGCTGCACTGGCAGAGTCACGGCGCACACCGTACCTGCATTTTCATGTGTTTCTGTCAATTTCAGTGTTATTGGGCCCAAACTAGTGGCTTTTCATCAGAACCGATGCAGACTCACCCAAAACGCTCGGCTGCACTGGCAGAGTCACGGCGCACACCGTACCTGCATTTTCATGTGTTTCTGTCAATTTCAGTGTTATTGGGCCCAAACTAGTGGCTTTTCATCAGAACCGATGCAGACTCACCCAAAACGCTCGGCTGCACTGGCAGAGTCACGGCGCACACCGTACCTGCATTTTCATGTGTTTCTGTCAATTTCAGTGTTATTGGGCCCAAACTAGTGGCTTTTCATCAGAACCGATGCAGACTCACCCAAAACGCTCGGCTGCACTGGCAGAGTCACGGCGCACACCGTACCTGCATTTTCATGTGTTTCTGTCAATTTCAGTGTTATTGGGCCCAAACTAGTGGCTTTTCATCAGAACCGATGCAGACTCACCCAAAACGCTCGGCTGCACTGGCAGAGTCACGGCGCACACCGTACCTGCATTTTCATGTGTTTCTGTCAATTTCAGTGTTATTGGGCCCAAACTAGTGGCTTTTCATCAGAACCGATGCAGACTCACCCAAAACGCTCGGCTGCACTGGCAGAGTCACGGCGCACACCGTACCTGCATTTTCATGTGTTTCTGTCAATTTCAGTGTTATTGGGCCCAAACTAGTGGCTTTTCATCAGAACCGATGCAGACTCACCCAAAACGCTCGGCTGCACTGGCAGAGTCACGGCGCACACCGTACCTGCATTTTCATGTGTTTCTGTCAATTTCAGTGTTATTGGGCCCAAAATAGTGGCTTTTCATCAGAACCGATGCAGACTCACCCAAAACGCTCGGCTGCACTGGCAGAGTCACGGCGCACACCGTACCTGCATTTTCATGTGTTTCTGTCAATTTCAGTGTTATTGGGCCCAAACTAGTGGCTTTTCATCAGAACCGATGCAGACTCACCCAAAACGCTCGGCTGCACTGGCAGAGTCACGGCGCACACCGTACCTGCATTTTCATGTGTTTCTGTCAATTTCAGTGTTATTGGGCCCAAAATAGTGGCTTTTGATCAGAACCGATGAAGATTCACCCAAAACGCTCGGCTGCACTGGCAGAGTCACGGCGCACACCGTACCTGCATTTTCATGTGTTTCTGTCAATTTCAGTGTTATTGGGCCCAAACTAGTGGCTTTTCATCAGAACCGATGCAGACTCACCCAAAACGCTCGGCTGCACTGGCAGAGTCACGGCGCACACCGTACCTGCATTTTCATGTGTTTCTGTCAATTTCAGTGTTATTGGGCCCAAACTAGTGGCTTTTCATCAGAACCGATGCAGACTCACCCAAAACGCTCGGCTGCACTGGCAGAGTCACGGCGCACACCGTACCTGCATTTTCATGTGTTTCTGTCAATTTCAGTGTTATTGGGCCCAAACTAGTGGCTTTTCATCAGAACCGATGCAGACTCACCCAAAACGCTCGGCTGCACTGGCAGAGTCACGGCGCACACCGTACCTGCATTTTCATGTGTTTCTGTCAATTTCAGTGTTATTGGGCCCAAACTAGTGGCTTTTCATCAGAACCGATGCAGACTCACCCAAAACGCTCGGCTGCACTGGCAGAGTCACGGCGCACACCGTACCTGCATTTTCATGTGTTTCTGTCAATTTCAGTGTTATTGGGCCCAAACTAGTGGCTTTTCATCAGAACCGATGCAGACTCACCCAAAACGCTCGGCTGCACTGGCAGAGTCACGGCGCACACCGTACCTGCATTTTCATGTGTTTCTGTCAATTTCAGTGTTATTGGGCCCAAACTAGTGGCTTTTCATCAGAACCGATGCAGACTCACCCAAAACGCTCGGCTGCACTGGCAGAGTCACGGCGCACACCGTACCTGCATTTTCATGTGTTTCTGTCAATTTCAGTGTTATTGGGCCCAAACTAGTGGCTTTTCATCAGAACCGATGCAGACTCACCCAAAACGCTCGGATGCACTGGCAGAGTCACGGCGCACACCGTACCTGCATTTTCATGTGTTTCTGTCAATTTCAGTGTTATAGGGCCCAAACTAGTGGCTTTTCATCAGAACCGATGAAGATTCACCCAAAACGCTCGGCTGCACTGGCAGAGTCACGGCGCACACCGTACCTGCATTTTCATGTGTTTCTGTCAATTTCAGTGTTATTGGGCCCAAACTAGTGGCTTTTCATCAGAACCGATGCAGACTCACCCAAAACGCTCGGCTGCACTGGCAGAGTCACGGCGCACACCGTACCTGCATTTTCATGTGTTTCTGTCAATTTCAGTGTTATTGGGCCCAAACTAGTGGCTTTTCATCAGAACCGATGCAGACTCACCCAAAACGCTGGGCTGCACTGGCAGAGTCACGGCGCACACCGTACCTGCATTTTCATGTGTTTCTGTCAATTTCAGTGTTATTGGGCCCAAACTAGTGGCTTTTCATCAGAACCGATGCAGACTCACCCAAAACGCTGGGCTGCGCTGGCAGAGTCACGGCGCACACCGTACCTGCATTTTCATGTGTTTCTGTCAATTTCAGTGTTATTGGGCCCAAACTAGTGGCTTTTCATCAGAACCGATGCAGACTCACCCAAAACGCTCGGCTGCACTGGCAGAGTCACGGCGCACACCGTACCTGCATTTTCATGTGTTTCTGTCAATTTCAGTGTTATTGGGCCCAAACTAGTGGCTTTTCATCAGAACCGATGCAGACTCACCCAAAACGCTCGGCTGCACTGGCAGAGTCACGGCGCACACCTTACCTGCATTTCCATGTGTTTCTGTCAATTTCAGTGTTATTGGGCCCAAACTAGTGGCTTTTCATCAGAACCGATGCAGACTCACCCAAAACGCTCGGCTGCGCTGGCAGAGTCACGGCGCACACCGTACCTGCATTTTCATGTGTTTATGTCAATTTCAGTGTTATTGGGCCCAAACTAGTGGCTTTTCATCAGAACCGATGCAGACTCACCCAAAACGCTCGGCTGCACTGGCAGAGTCACGGCGCACACCGTACCTGCATTTTCATGTGTTTCTGTCAATTTCAGTGTTATTGGGCCCAAAATAGTGGCTTTTCATCAGAACCGATGAAGATTCACCCAAAACGCTGGGCTGCACTGGCAGAGTCACGGCGCACACCGTACCTGCATTTTCATGTGTTTCTGTCAATTTCAGTGTTATTGGGCCCAAACTAGTGGCTTTTCATCAGAACCGATGCAGACTCACCCAAAACGCTGGGCTGCACTGGCAGAGTCACGGCGCACACCGTACCTGCATTTTCATGTGTTTCTGTCAATTTCAGTGTTATTGGGCCCAAACTAGTGGCTTTTCATCAGAACCGATGCAGACTCACCCAAAACGCTGGGCTGCGCTGGCAGAGTCACGGCGCACACCGTACCTGCATTTTCATGTGTTTCTGTCAATTTCAGTGTTATTGGGCCCAAACTAGTGGCTTTTCATCAGAACCGATGCAGACTCACCCAAAACGCTCGGCTGCACTGGCAGAGTCACGGCGCACACCGTACCTGCATTTTCATGTGTTTCTGTCAATTTCAGTGTTATTGGGCCCAAACTAGTGGCTTTTCATCAGAACCGATGCAGACTCACCCAAAACGCTCGGCTGCACTGGCAGAGTCACGGCGCACACCTTACCTGCATTTCCATGTGTTTCTGTCAATTTCAGTGTTATTGGGCCCAAACTAGTGGCTTTTCATCAGAACCGATGCAGACTCACCCAAAACGCTCGGCTGCGCTGGCAGAGTCACGGCGCACACCGTACCTGCATTTTCATGTGTTTCTGTCAATTTCAGTGTTATTGGGCCCAAACTAGTGGCTTTTCATCAGAACCGATGCAGACTCACCCAAAACGCTCGGCTGCACTGGCAGAGTCACGGCGCACACCGTACCTGCATTTTCATGTGTTTCTGTCAATTTCAGTGTTATTGGGCCCAAAATAGTGGCTTTTCATCAGAACCGATGAAGATTCACCCAAAACGCTCGGCTGCACTGGCAGAGTCACGGCGCACACCGTACCTGCATTTTCATGTGTTTCTGTCAATTTCAGTGTTATTGGGCCCAAAATAGTGGCTTTTCATCAGAACCGATGAAGATTCACCCAAAACGCTCGGCTGCACTGGCAGAGTCACGGCGCACACCGTACCTGCATTTTCATGTGTTTCTGTCAATTTCAGTGTTATTGGGCCCAAACTAGTGGCTTTTCATCAGAACCGATGCAGACTCACCCAAAACGCTCGGCTGCACTGGCAGAGTCACGGCGCACACCGTACCTGCATTTTCATGTGTTTCTGTCAATTTCAGTGTTATTGGGCCCAAACTAGTGGCTTTTCATCAGAACCGATGCAGACTCACCCAAAACGCTCGGCTGCACTGGCAGAGTCACGGCGCACACCGTACCTGCATTTTCATGTGTTTCTGTCAATTTCAAGTGTTATTGGGCCCAAACTAGTGGCTTTTCATCAGAACCGATGCAGACTCACCCAAAACGCTCGGCTGCACTGGCAGAGTCACGGCGCACACCGTACCTGCATTTTCATGTGTTTCTGTCAATTTCAGTGTTATTGGGCCCAAACTAGTGGCTTTTCATCAGAACCGATGCAGACTCACCCAAAACGCTCGGCTGCACTGGCAGAGTCACGGCGCACACCGTACCTGCATTTTCATGTGTTTCTGTCAATTTCAGTGTTATTGGGCCCAAACTAGTGGCTTTTCATCAGAACCGATGCAGACTCACCCAAAACGCTCGGCTGCACTGGCAGAGTCACGGCGCACACCGTACCTGCATTTTCATGTGTTTCTGTCAATTTCAGTGTTATTGGGCCCAAACTAGTGGCTTTTCATCAGAACCGATGCAGACTCACCCAAAACGCTCGGCTGCACTGGCAGAGTCACGGCGCACACCGTACCTGCATTTTCATGTGTTTCTGTCAATTTCAGTGTTATTGGGCCCAAACTAGTGGCTTTTCATCAGAACCGATGCAGACTCACCCAAAACGCTCGGCTGCACTGGCAGAGTCACGGCGCACACCGTACCTGCATTTTCATGTGTTTCTGTCAATTTCAGTGTTATTGGGCCCAAACTAGTGGCTTTTCATCAGAACCGATGCAGACTCACCCAAAACGCTCGGCTGCACTGGCAGAGTCACGGCGCACACCGTACCTGCATTTTCATGTGTTTCTGTCAATTTCAGTGTTATTGGGCCCAAACTAGTGGCTTTTCATCAGAACCGATGCAGACTCACCCAAAACGCTCGGGCTGCACTGGCAGAGTCACGGCGCACACCGTACCTGCATTTTCATGTGTTTCTGTCAATTTCAGTGTTATTGGGCCCAAACTAGTGGCTTTTCATCAGAACCGATGCAGACTCACCCAAAACGCTCGGCTGCACTGGCAGAGTCACGGCGCACACCGTACCTGCATTTTCATGTGTTTCTGTCAATTTCAGTGTTATTGGGCCCAAACTAGTGGCTTTTCATCAGAACCGATGCAGACTCACCCAAAACGCTCGGCTGCACTGGCAGAGTCACGGCGCACACCGTACCTGCATTTTCATGTGTTTCTGTCAATTTCAGTGTTATTGGGCCCAAACTAGTGGCTTTTCATCAGAACCGATGCAGACTCACCCAAAACGCTCGGCTGCACTGGCAGAGTCACGGCGCACACCGTACCTGCATTTTCATGTGTTTCTGTCAATTTCAGTGTTATTGGGCCCAAACTAGTGGCTTTTCATCAGAACCGATGCAGACTCACCCAAAACGCTCGGCTGCACTGGCAGAGTCACGGCGCACACCGTACCTGCATTTTCATGTGTTTCTGTCAATTTCAGTGTTATTGGGCCCAAACTAGTGGCTTTTCATCAGAACCGATGCAGACTCACCCAAAACGCTCGGCTGCACTGGCAGAGTCACGGCGCACACCGTACCTGCATTTTCATGTGTTTCTGTCAATTTCAGTGTTATTGGGCCCAAACTAGTGGCTTTTCATCAGAACCGATGCAGACTCACCCAAAACGCTCGGCTGCACTGGCAGAGTCACGGCGCACACCGTACCTGCATTTTCATGTGTTTCTGTCAATTTCATCTGACGTGTTATTGGGCCCAAAATAGTGGCTTTTCATCAGAACCGATGAAGATTCACCCAAACGCTCGGCTGCACTGGCAGAGTCACGGCGCACACCGTACCTGCATTTTCATGTGTTTCTGTCATGTTATTGGGCCCAAACTAATGGCTATTCATCAGAACCGATGCAGACTCACCCAAAACGCTCGGCTGCACTGGCAGAGTCACGGCGCACACCGTACCTGCATTTTCATGTGTTTCTGTCAATTTCAGTGTTATTGGGCCCAAACTAGTGGCTTTTCATCAGAACCGATGCAGACTCACCCAAAACGCTCGGCTGCACTGGCAGAGTCACGGCGCACACCGTACCTGCATTTTCATGTGTTTCTGTCAATTTCAGTGTTATTGGGCCCAAACTAGTGGCTTTTCATCAGAACCGATGCAGACTCACCCAAAACGCTCGGCTGCACTGGCAGAGTCACGGCGCACACCGTACCTGCATTTTCATGTGTTTCTGTCAATTTCAGTGTTATTGGGCCCAAACTAGTGGCTTTTCATCAGAACCGATGCAGACTCACCCAAAACGCTCGGCTGCACTGGCAGAGTCACGGCGCACACCGTACCTGCATTTTCATGTGTTTCTGTCAATTTCAGTGTTATTGGGCCCAAACTAGTGGCTTTTCATCAGAACCGATGCAGACTCACCCAAAACGCTCGGCTGCACTGGCAGAGTCACGGCGCACACCGTACCTGCATTTTCATGTGTTTCTGTCAATTTCAGTGTTATTGGGCCCAAACTAGTGGCTTTTCATCAGAACCGATGCAGACTCACCCAAAACGCTCGGCTGCACTGGCAGAGTCACGGCGCACACCGTACCTGCATTTTCATGTGTTTCTGTCAATTTCAGTGTTATTGGGCCCAAACTAGTGGCTTTTCATCAGAACCGATGCAGACTCACCCAAAACGCTCGGCTGCACTGGCAGAGTCACGGCGCACACCGTACCTGCATTTTCATGTGTTTCTGTCAATTTCAGTGTTATTGGGCCCAAACTAGTGGCTTTTCATCAGAACCGATGCAGACTCACCCAAAACGCTCGGCTGCACTGGCAGAGTCACGGCGCACACCGTACCTGCATTTTCATGTGTTTCTGTCAATTTCAGTGTTATTGGGCCCAAACTAGTGGCTTTTCATCAGAACCGATGCAGACTCACCCAAAACGCTCGGCTGCACTGGCAGAGTCACGGCGCACACCGTACCTGCATTTTCATGTGTTTCTGTCAATTTCAGTGTTATTGGGCCCAAACTAGTGGCTTTTCATCAGAACCGATGCAGACTCACCCAAAACGCTCGGCTGCACTGGCAGAGTCACGGCGCACACCGTACCTGCATTTTCATGTGTTTCTGTCAATTTCAGTGTTATTGGGCCCAAACTAGTGGCTTTTCATCAGAACCGATGCAGACTCACCCAAAACGCTCGGCTGCACTGGCAGAGTCACGGCGCACACCGTACCTGCATTTTCATGTGTTTCTGTCAATTTCAGTGTTATTGGGCCCAAACTAGTGGCTTTTCATCAGAACCGATGCAGACTCACCCAAAACGCTCGGCTGCGCTGGCAGAGTCACGGCGCACACCGTACCTGCATTTTCATGTGTTTCTGTCAATTTCAGTGTTATTGGGCCCAAACTAGTGGCTTTTCATCAGAACCGATGCAGACTCACCCAAAACGCTCGGCTGCGCTGGCAGAGTCACGGCGCACACCGTACCTGCATTTTCATGTGTTTCTGTCAATTTCAGTGTTATTGGGCCCAAACTAGTGGCTTTTCATCAGAACCGATGCAGACTCACCCAAAACGCTCGGCTGCGCTGGCAGAGTCACGGCGCACACCGTACCTGCATTTTCATGTGTTTCTGTCAATTTCAGTGTTATTGGGCCCAAACTAGTGGCTTTTCATCAGAACCGATGCAGACTCACCCAAAACGCTCGGCTGCGCTGGCAGAGTCACGGCGCACACCGTACCTGCATTTTCATGTGTTTCTGTCAATTTCAGTGTTATTGGGCCCAAACTAGTGGCTTTTCATCAGAACCGATGCAGACTCACCCAAAACGCTCGGCTGCACTGGCAGAGTCACGGCGCACACCGTACCTGCATTTTCATGTGTTTCTGTCAATTTCAGTGTTATTGGGCCCAAACTAGTGACTTTTCATCAGAACCGATGCAGACTCACCCAAAACGCTCGGCTGCACTGGCAGAGTCACGGCGCACACCGTACCTGCATTTTCATGTGTTTCTGTCAATTTCAGTGTTATTGGGCCCAAACTAGTGGCTTTTCATCAGAACCGATGCAGACTCACCCAAAACGCTTGGCTGCACTGGCAGAGTCACGGCGCACACCGTACCTGCATTTTCTTGTGTTTATGTCAATTTCAGTGTTATTGGGCCCAAACTAGTGGCTATTCATCAGAACCGATGCAGACTCACCCAAAACGCTCGGCTGCACTGGCAGAGTCACGGCGCACACCGTACCTGCATTTTCATGTGTTTCTGTCAATTTCAGTGTTATTGGGCCCAAACTAGTGGCTTTTCATCAGAACCGATGCAGACTCACCCAAAACGCTCGGCTGCACTGGCAGAGTCACGGCGCACACCGTACCTGCATTTTCATGTGTTTCTGTCAATTTCAGTGTTATTGGGCCCAAACTAGTGGCTTTTCATCAGAACCGATGCAGACTCACCCAAAACGCTCGGCTGCACTGGCAGAGTCACGGCGCACACCGTACCTGCATTTTCATGTGTTTCTGTCAATTTCAGTGTTATTGGGCCCAAACTAGTGGCTTTTCATCAGAACCGATGCAGACTCACCCAAAACGCTCGGCTGCACTGGCAGAGTCACGGCGCACACCGTACCTGCATTTTCATGTGTTTCTGTCAATTTCAGTGTTATTGGGCCCAAACTAGTGGCTTTTCATCAGAACCGATGAAGACTCACCCAAAACGCTCGGCTGCACTGGCAGAGTCACGGCGCACACCGTACCTGCATTTTCATGTGTTTCTGTCAATTTCAGTGTTATTGGGCCCAAACTAGTGGCTTTTCATCAGAACCGATGCAGACTCACCCAAAACGCTCGGCTGCACTGGCAGAGTCACGGCGCACACCGTACCTGCATTTTCATGTGTTTCTGTCAATTTCAGTGTTATTGGGCCCAAACTAGTGGCTTTTCATCAGAACCGATGCAGACTCACCCAAAACGCTCGGCTGCACTGGCAGAGTCACGGCGCACACCGTACCTGCATTTTCTTGTGTTTATGTCAATTTCAGTGTTATTGGGCCCAAACTAGTGGCTTTTCATCAGAACCGATGCAGACTCACCCAAAACGCTCGGCTGCACTGGCAGAGTCACGGCGCACACCGTACCTGCATTTTCATGTGTTTCTGTCAATTTCAGTGTTATTGGGCCCAAACTAGTGGCTTTTCATCAGAACCGATGCAGACTCACCCAAAACGCTCGGCTGCACTGGCAGAGTCACGGCGCACACCGTACCTGCATTTTCATGTGTTTCTGTCAATTTCAGTGTTATTGGGCCCAAACTAGTGGCTTTTCATCAGAACCGATGCAGACTCACCCAAAACGCTCGGCTGCACTGGCAGAGTCACGGCGCACACCGTACCTGCATTTTCATGTGTTTCTGTCAATTTCAGTGTTATTGGGCCCAAACTAGTGGCTTTTCATCAGAACCGATGCAGACTCACCCAAAACGCTCGGCTGCACTGGCAGAGTCACGGCGCACACCGTACCTGCATTTTCATGTGTTTCTGTCAATTTCAGTGTTATTGGGCCCAAACTAGTGACTTTTCATCAGAACCGATGCAGACTCACCCAAAACGCTCGGCTGCACTGGCAGAGTCACGGCGCACACCGTACCTGCATTTTCATGTGTTTCTGTCAATTTCAGTGTTATTGGGCCCAAACTAGTGGTTTTTCATCAGAACCGATGCAGACTCACCCAAAACGCTCGGCTGCACTGGCAGAGTCACGGCGCACACCGTACCTGCATTTTCTTGTGTTTATGTCAATTTCAGTGTTATTGGGCCCAAACTAGTGGCTATTCATCAGAACCGATGCAGACTCACCCAAAACGCTCGGCTGCACTGGCAGAGTCACGGCGCACACCGTACCTGCATTTTCATGTGTTTCTGTCAATTTCAGTGTTATTGGGCCCAAACTAGTGGCTTTTCATCAGAACCGATGCAGACTCACCCAAAACGCTCGGCTGCACTGGCAGAGTCACGGCGCACACCGTACCTGCATTTTCATGTGTTTCTGTCAATTTCAGTGTTATTGGGCCCAAACTAGTGGCTTTTCATCAGAACCGATGCAGACTCACCCAAAAGTCTTGGCTGCACTGGCAGAGTCACGGCGCACACCGTACCTGCATTTTCATGTGTTTCTGTCAATTTCAGTGTTATTGGGCCCAAACTAGTGGCTTTTCATCAGAACCGATGCAGACTCACCCAAAACGCTCGGCTGCACTGGCAGAGTCACGGCGCACACCGTACCTGCATTTTCATGTGTTTCTGTCAATTTCAGTGTTATTGGGCCCAAACTAGTGGCTTTTCATCAGAACCGATGCAGACTCACCCAAAACGCTCGGCTGCACTGGCAGAGTCACGGCGCACACCGTACCTGCATTTTCTTGTGTTTATGTCAATTTCAGTGTTATTGGGCCCAAACTAGTGGCTTTTCATCAGAACCGATGCAGACTCACCCAAAACGCTCGGCTGCACTGGCAGAGTCACGGCGCACACCGTACCTGCATTTTCATGTGTTTCTGTCAATTTCAGTGTTATTGGGCCCAAACTAGTGGCTTTTCATCAGAACCGATGCAGACTCACCCAAAACGCTCGGCTGCACTGGCAGAGTCACGGCGCACACCGTACCTGCATTTTCATGTGTTTCTGTCAATTTCAGTGTTATTGGGCCCAAACTAGTGGCTTTTCATCAGAACCGATGCAGACTCACCCAAAACGCTCGGCTGCACTGGCAGAGTCACGGCGCACACCGTACCTGCATTTTCATGTGTTTCTGTCAATTTCAGTGTTATTGGGCCCAAACTAGTGGCTTTTCATCAGAACCGATGCAGACTCACCCAAAACGCTCGGCTGCACTGGCAGAGTCACGGCGCACACCGTACCTGCATTTTCATGTGTTTCTGTCAATTTCAGTGTTATTGGGCCCAAACTAGTGGCTTTTCATCAGAACCGATGCAGACTCACCCAAAACGCTCGGCTGCACTGGCAGAGTCACGGCGCACACCGTACCTGCATTTTCATGTGTTTCTGTCAATTTCAGTGTTATTGGGCCCAAACTAGTGACTTTTCATCAGAACCGATGCAGACTCACCCAAAACGCTCGGCTGCACTGGCAGAGTCACGGCGCACACCGTACCTGCATTTTCATGTGTTTCTGTCAATTTCAGTGTTATTGGGCCCAAACTAGTGGCTTTTCATCAGAACCGATGCAGACTCACCCAAAACGCTCGGCTGCACTGGCAGAGTCACGGCGCACACCGTACATGCATTTTCTTGTGTTTATGTCAATTTCAGTGTTATTGGGCCCAAACTAGTGGCTTTTCATCAGAACCGATGCAGACTCACCCAAAACGCTCGGCTGCACTGGCAGAGTCACGGCGCACACCGTACCTACATTTTCATGTGTTTCTGTCAATTTCAGTGTTATTGGGCCCAAACTAGTGGCTTTTCATCAGAACCGATGCAGACTCACCCAAAACGCTCGGCTGCACTGGCAGAGTCACGGCGCACACCGTACCTGCATTTTCATGTGTTTCTGTCAATTTCAGTGTTATTGGGCCCAAACTAGTGGCTTTTCATCAGAACCGATGCAGACTCACCCAAAACGCTCGGCTGCACTGGAAGAGTCACGGCGCACACCCTACCTGCATTTTCATGTGTTTCTGTCAATTTCAGTGTTATTGGGCCCAAACTAGTGGCTTTTCATCAGAACCGATGCAGACTCACCCAAAACGCTCGGCTGCACTGGCAGAGTCACGGCGCACACCGTACCTGCATTTTCATGTGTTTCTGTCAATTTCAGTGTTATTGGGCCCAAACTAGTGGCTTTTCATCAGAACCGATGCAGACTCACCCAAAACGCTCGGCTGCACTGGCAGAGTCACGGCGAACACCGTACCTGCATTTTCATGTGTTTCTGTCAATTTCAGTGTTATTGGGCCCAAACTAGTGGCTTTTCATCAGAACCGATGCAGACTCACCCAAAACGCTCGGCTGCACTGGCAGAGTCACGGCGCACACCGTACCTGCATTTTCTTGTGTTTATGTCAATTTCAGTGTTATTGGGCAAAACGCGGCTCTGTGCCAGTGTAGTCGAGCCTTTTGGTTGAGTCTGCATCGGTTCTGATGAAAAGCGTCTAGTCTATTGGGACTAGCCCAATAACACTGAAATTGACAGAAACACATGAAAATGCATGTACGGTGTGCGCCCTGACCCTGCCAGCGCAGCCGAGCGTTTTGGGTGAGTCTGCATCGGTTCTGATGAAAAGCGACTAGTTTAGGCCCAATAACACTGAAATTGACAGAAACACATGAAAATGCATGTACGGTGTGGGCCGTGACCCTGCCAGCGCAGCCGAGCCTTTTGGGTGAGTCTGCATCAGTTCTGATGAAAAGCGACTAGTTTAGGCCCAATAACACTGAAATTGACAGAAAAACATGAAAATGCATGTAACAGTGTGCGCCGCGACCCTGCCAGCGCAGCCGAGGCTTTTGGGTGAGTCTGCATCGGTTCTGATGAAAAGCCACTAGTTTGGGCCCAATAACACTGAAATTGACAGAAACACATGAAAATGCATGTAACGGTGCGCGCCGTGACCCTGCCAGCGCAGCCGAGCCTTTTGGGTGAGTCTGCATCGGTTCTGATGAAAAGCGACTGGTTTGGGCCCAATAACACTGAAATTGACAGAAACACATGAAAATGCATGTACGGTGTGCGCCCTGACCCTGCCAGCGCAGCCCAGCCTTTTGGGTGAGTCTGCATCGGTTCTGATGAAAAGCGACTAGTTTGGGCCCAATAACACTGAAATTGACAGAAACACATGAAAATGCATGTACGGTGTGCGCCGTGACTCTGCCAGCGCAGCCGAGCCTTTTGGGTGAGTCTGCATCGGTTCTGATGAAAAGCGACTAGTTTAGGCCCAATAACACTGAAATTGACAGAAACACATGAAAATGCATGTACGGTGTGCGCCGTGACCCTGCCAGCGCAGCCGAGCCTTTTGGGTGAGTCTGCATCGGTTCTGATGAAAAGCGACTAGTTTAGGCCCAATAACACTGAAATTGACAGAAACACATGAAAATGCATGTACGGTGTGCGCCGTGATCCTGCCAGCGCAGCCGAGCCTTTTGGGTGAGTCTGCATCGGTTCTGATGAAAAGCGACTAGTTTAGGCCCAATAACACTGAAATTGACAGAAAAACATGAAAATGCATGTAACGGTGTGCGCCGCGACACTGCCAGCGCAGCGAGCCTTTTGGGTGAGTCTGCATCGGTTCTGATGAAAAGCGACTAGTTTAGGCCCAATAACACTGAAATTGACAGAAACACATGAAAATGCATGTACGGTGTGCGCCGTGATCCTGCCAGCGCAGCCGAGCCTTTTGGGTGAGTCTGCATCAGTTCTGATGAAAAGCGACTAGTTTAGGCCCAATAACACTGAAATTGACAGAAAAACATGAAAATGCATGTAACGGTGTGCGCCGCGACACTGCCAGCGCAGCCGAGGCTTTAGGGTGAGTCTGCATCGGTTCTGATGAAAAGCGACTAGTTTTGGCCCAATAACACTGAAATTGACAGAAACACATGAAAATGCATGTACGGTGTGCGCCGTGACCCTGCCAGCGCAGCCGAGCCTTTTGGGTGAGTCTGCATCGGTTCTGATGAAAAGCGTCTAGTTTAGGCCCAATAACACTGAAATTGACAGAAACACATGAAAATGCATGTACGGTGTGCGCCGTGACCCTGCCAGGGCAGCCGAGCCTTTTGGGTGAGTCTGCATCGGTTCTGATGAAAAGCGACTAGGTTAGGCCCAATAACACTGAAATTGACAGAAACACATGAAAATGCATGTACGGTGTGCGCCGTGACCCTGCCAGCGCAGCCGAGGCTTTAGGGTGAGTCTGCATCGGTTCTGATGAAAAGCGACTGGATTGGGCCCAATAACATTGAAATTGACAGAAAAACATGAAAATGCATGTACGGTGTGCGCCGTGACCCTGCCAGCGCAGCCGAGCCTTTTGGGTGAGTCTGCATCGGTTCTGATGAAAAGCGACTAGTTTATGCCCAATAACACTGAAATTGACAGAAACACATGAAAATGCATGTACGGTGTGCGCCGTGACCCTGCCAGTGCAGCCGAGCCTTTTGGGTGAGTCTGCATCGGTTCTGATGAAAAGCCACTAGTTTGGGCCCAATAACACTGAAATTGACAGAAAAACATGAAAATGCATGTAACGGTGTGCGCCGTGACCCTGCCAGCGCAGCCGAGGCTTTAGGGTGAGTCTGCCTCGGTTCTGATGAAAAGCGACTAGTTTGGGCCCAATAACACTGAAATTGACAGAAACACATGAAAACGCATGTACGGTGTGCGCCCTAACCCTGCCAGCGCAGCTGAGCCTTTTGGGTGAGTCTGCATCGGTTCTGATGAAAAGCCATTAGTTTGGGCCCAATAACACTGAAATTGACAGAAACACATGAAAATGCATGTACGGTGTACGCCGTGACCCTGCCAGCGCAGCCGAGCCTTTTGGGTGAGTCTGCATCGGTTCTGATGAAAAGCCACTAGTTTAGGCCCAATAACACTAAAATTGACAGAAACACATGAAAATGCATGTACGGTGTGCGCCGTGACCCTGCCAGTGCAGCCGAGGCTTTAGGGTGAGTTTGCATCGGTTCTGATGAAAAGCGACTAGTTTGGGCCCAATAACACTGAAATTGACAGAAACACATGAAAATGCATGTACGGTGTGCGCCGTGACCCTGCCAGCGCAGCCGAGCCTTTTGGGTGAGTCTGCATCGGTTCTGATGAAAAGCGTCTAGTTTAGGCCCAATAACACTGAAATTGACAGAAACACATGAAAATGCATGTACGGTGTGCGCCCGGACCCTGCCAGCGCAGCCGAGCCTTTTGGGTGAGTCTGCATCGGTTCTGATGAAAAACGACTAGTTTGGGCCCAATAACACTGAAATTGACAGAAACACATGAAAATGCATGTACGGTGTGCGCCGTGACTCTGCCAGCGCAGCCGAGCCTGTTGGGTGAGTCTGCATCGGTTCTGATGAAAAGCGACTAGTTTAGGCCCAATAACACTGAAATTGACAGAAACACATGAAAATGCATGTACGGTGTGCGCCGTGACCCTGCCAGCGCAGCCGAGCCTTTTGGGTGAGTCTGCATCGGTTCTGATGAAAAGCGACTAGGTTAGGCCCAATAACACTGAAATTGACAGAAACACATGAAAATGCATGTACGGTGTGCGCCGTGATCCTGCCAGCGCAGCCGAGCCTTTTGGGTGAGTCTGCATCGGTTCTGATGAAAAGCGACTAGTTTAGGCCCAATAACACTGAAATTGACAGAAAAACATGAAAATGCATGTAACGGTGTGCGCCGCGACCCTGCCAGCGCAGTCGAGGCTTTAGGGTGAGTCTGCATCGGTTCTGATGAAAAGCGACTAGTTTGGGCCCAATAACACTGAAATTGACAGAAACACATGAAAATGCATGTACGGTGTGCGCCGTGACCCTGCCAGCACAGCCGAGCCTTTTGGGTGAGTCTGCATCGGTTCTGATGAAAAGCGTCTAGTTTAGGCCCAATAACACTGAAATTGACAGAAACACATGAAAATGCATGTACGGTGTGCGCCGTGACTCTGCCAGCGCAGCCGAGCGTTTTGGGTGAGTCTGCATCGGTTCTGATGAAAAGCGACTAATTTAGGCCCAATAACACTGAAATTGACAGAAACACATGAAAATGCATGTACGGTGTGCGCCGTGACCCTGCCAGCGCAGCCGAGCCTTTTGGGTGAGTCTGCATCAGTTCTGATGAAAAGCGACTAGTTTAGGCCCAATAACACTGAAATTGACAGAAAAACATGAAAATGCATGTAACGGTGTGCGCCGTGACCCTGCCAGCGCAGCCGAGGCTTTAGGGTGAGTCTGCATCGGTTCTGATGAAAAGCGACTGGATTGGGCCCAATAACATTGAAATTGACAGAAAAACATGAAAATGCATGTACGGTGTGCGCCGTGACCCTGCCAGCGCAGCCGAGCCTTTTGGGTGAGTCTGCATCGGTTCTGATGAAAAGCGACTAGTTTATGCCCAATAACACTGAAATTGACAGAAACACATGAAAATGCATGTACGGTGTGCGCCGTGACCCTGCCAGTGCAGCCGAGCCTTTTGGGTGAGTCTGCATCGGTTCTGATGAAAAGCCACTAGTTTGGGCCCAATAACACTGAAATTGACAGAAAAACATGAAAATGCATGTAACGGTGTGCGCCGTGACCCTGCCAGCGCAGCCGAGGCTTTAGGGTGAGTCTGCCTCGGTTCTGATGAAAAGCGACTAGTTTGGGCCCAATAACACTGAAATTGACAGAAACACATGAAAACGCATGTACGGTGTGCGCCCTAACCCTGCCAGCGCAGCTGAGCCTTTTGGGTGAGTCTGCATCGGTTCTGATGAAAAGCCATTAGTTTGGGCCCAATAACACTGAAATTGACAGAAACACATGAAAATGCATGTACGGTGTACGCCGTGACCCTGCCAGCGCAGCCGAGCCTTTTGGGTGAGTCTGCATCGGTTCTGATGAAAAGCCACTAGTTTAGGCCCAATAACACTAAAATTGACAGAAACACATGAAAATGCATGTACGGTGTGCGCCGTGACCCTGCCAGTGCAGCCGAGGCTTTAGGGTGAGTTTGCATCGGTTCTGATGAAAAGCGACTAGTTTGGGCCCAATAACACTGAAATTGACAGAAACACATGAAAATGCATGTACGGTGTGCGCCGTGACCCTGCCAGCGCAGCCCAGCCCTTTGGGTGAGTCTGCATCGGTTCTGATGAAAAGCCACTAGTTTGGGCCCAATAACACTGAAAATGACAGAAACACATGAAAATGCATGTACGGTGTGCGCCCTGACCCTGCCAGCGCAGCCGAGCCTTTTGGGTGAGTCTGCATCGGTTCTGATGAAAAGCTACTAGTTTAGGCCCAATAACACTGAAATTGACAGAAACACATGAAAATGCATGTACGGTGTGCGCCGTGACCCTGCCAGCGCAGCCGAGCCTTTTGGGTGAGTCTGCATCGGTTCTGATGAAAAGCGACTGGATTGGGCCCAATAACACTGAAATTGACAGAAACACATGAAAATGCATGTACGGTGTGCGCCGTGACCCTGCCAGCGCAGCCGAGCCTTTTGGGTGAGTCTGCATCGGTTCTGTTAAAAGCCACTAGTTTAGGCCCAATAACACTGAAATTGACAGAAACACATGAAAATGCATGTACGGTGTGCGCCGTGACCCTGCCAGCGCAGCCGAGCCTTTTGGGTGAGTCTGCATCGGTTCTGATGAAAAGCCACTAGTTTAGGCCCAATAACACTGAAATTGACAGAAAAACATGAAAATGCATGTAACGGTGTGCGCCGTGACCCTGCCAGCGCAGCCGAGGCTTTAGGGTGAGTCTGCATCGGTTCTGATGAAAAGCGACTAGTTTGGGCCCAATAACACTGAAATTGACAGAAACACATGAAAATGCATGTACGGTGTGCGCCCTAACCCTGCCAGCGCAGCTGAGCCTTTTGGGTGAGTCTGCATCGGTTCTGATGAAAAGCCATTAGTTTGGGCCCAATAACACTGAAATTGACAGAAACACATGAAAATGCATGTACGGTGTGCGCCGTGACCCTGCCAGCGCAGCCGAGCCTTTTGGGTGAGTCTGCATCGGTTCTGATGAAAAGCCACTAGTTTAGGCCCAATAACACTGAAATTGACAGAAACACATGAAAATGCATGTACGGTGTGCGCTGTGACCCTGCCAGTGCAGCCGAGGCTTTAGGGTGAGTCTGCATCGGTTCTGATGAAAAGCGACTAGTTTGGGCCCAATAACACTGAAATTGACAGAAACACATGAAAATGCATGTACGGTGTGCGCCGTGACCCTGCCAGCGCAGCCGAGCCTTTTGGGTGAGTCTGCATCGGTTCTGATGAAAAGCCACTAGTTTGGGCCCAATAACACTGAAATTGATAGAAACACATGAAAATGCATGTACGGTGTGCGCCCTGACCCTGCCAGCGCAGCCGAGCCTTTTGGGTGAGTCTGCATCGGTTCTGATGAAAAGCGACTAGTTTAGGCCCAATAACACTGAAATTGACAGAAACACATGAAAATGCATGTACGGTGTGCGCCGTGACCCTGCCAGCGCAGCCGAGCCTTTTGGGTGAGTCTGCATCAGTTCTGATGAAAAGCGACTAGTTTAGGCCCAATAACACTGAAATTGACAGAAAAACATGAAAATGCATGTAACGGTGTGCGCCGTGACCCTGCCAGCGCAGCCGAGGCTTTAGGGTGAGTCTGCATCGGTTCTGATGAAAAGCGACTAGTTTGGGCCCAATAACACTGAAATTGACAGAAACACATGAAAATGCATGTACGGTGTGCGCCCTGACCCTGCCAGCGCAGCCGAGCCTTTTGGGTGAGTCTGCATCGGTTCTGATGAAAAGCCACTAGTTTAGGCCCAATAACACTGAAATTGACAGAAACACATGAAAATGCATGTACGGTGTGCGCCGTGACCCTGCCAGCGCAGCCGAGCCTTTTGGGTGAGTCTGCATCGGTTCTGATGAAAAGCGACTGGATTGGGCCCAAAAACATTGAAATTGACAGAAAAACATGAAAATGCATGTAACGGTGTGCGCCGTGACCCTGCCAGCGCAGCCGAGGCTTTAGGGTGAGTCTGCATCGGTTCTGATGAAAAGCGACTAGTTTGGGCCCAATAACACTGAAATTGACAGAAAAACATGAAAATGCATGTAACGGTGTGCGCCGTGACCCTGCCAGCGCAGCCGAGGCTTTAGGGTGAGTCTGCCTCGGTTCTGATGAAAAGCGACTAGTTTGGGCCCAATAACACTGAAATTGACAGAAACACATGAAAACGCATGTACGGTGTGCGCCCTAACCCTGCCAGCGCAGCTGAGCCTTTTGGGTGAGTCTGCATCGGTTCTGATGAAAAGCCACTAGTTTGGGCCCAATAACACTGAAATTGACAGAAACACATGAAAATGCATGTACGGTGTGCGCCGTGACCCTGCCAGTGCAGCCGAGGCTTTAGGGTGAGTCTGCATCGGTTCTGATGAAAAGCGACTAGTTTGGGCCCAATAACACTGAAATTGACAGAAACACATGAAAATGCATGTACGGTGTGCGCCGTGACCCTGCCAGCGCAGCCCAGCCCTTTGGGTGAGTCTGCATCGGTTCTGATGAAAAGCCACTAGTTTGGGCCCAATAACACTGAAAATGACAGAAACACATGAAAATGCATGTACGGTGTGTGCCCTGACCCTGCCAGCGCAGCCGAGCCTTTTGGGTGAGTCTGCATCGGTTCTGATGAAAAGCTACTAGTTTAGGCCCAATAACACTGAAATTGACAGAAACACATGAAAATGCATGTACGGTGTGCGCCGTGACCCTGCCAGCGCAGCCGAGCCTTTTGGGTGAGTCTGCATCGGTTCTGATGAAAAGCGACTGGATTGGGCCCAATAACACTGAAATTGACAGAAACACATGAAAATGCATGTACGGTGTGCGCCGTGACCCTGCCAGCGCAGCCGAGCCTTTTGGGTGAGTCTGCATCGGTTCTGTTAAAAGCCACTAGTTTAGGCCCAATAACACTGAAATTGACAGAAACACATGAAAATGCATGTACGGTGTGCGCCGTGACCCTGCCAGCGCAGCCGAGCCTTTTGGGTGAGTCTGCATCGGTTCTGATGAAAAGCCACTAGTTTAGGCCCAATAACACTGAAATTGACAGAAAAACATGAAAATGCATGTAACGGTGTGCGCCGTGACCCTGCCAGCGCAGCCGAGGCTTTAGGGTGAGTCTGCATCGGTTCTGATGAAAAGCGACTAGTTTGGGCCCAATAACACTGAAATTGACAGAAACACATGAAAATGCATGTACGGTGTGCGCCCTAACCCTGCCAGCGTAGCTGAGCCTTTTGGGTGAGTCTGCATCGGTTCTGATGAAAAGCCATTAGTTTGGGCCCAATAACACTGAAATTGACAGAAACACATGAAAATGCATGTACGGTGTGCGCCGTGACCCTGCCAGCGCAGCCGAGCCTTTTGGGTGAGTCTGCATCGGTTCTGATGAAAAGCCACTAGTTTAGGCCCAATAACACTGAAATTGACAGAAACACATGAAAATGCATGTACGGTGTGCGCTGTGACCCTGCCAGTGCAGCCGAGGCTTTAGGGTGAGTCTGCATCGGTTCTGATGAAAAGCCACTAGTTTGGGCCCAATAACACTGAAATTGACAGAAACACATGAAAATGCATGTACGGTGTGCGCCGTGACCCTGCCAGCGCAGCCCAGCCCTTTGGGTGAGTCTGCATCGGTTCTGATGAAAAGCCACTAGTTTGGGCCCAATAACACTGAAATTGACAGAAACACATGAAAATGCATGTACGGTGTGCGCCCTGACCCTGCCAGCGCAGCCGAGCCTTTTGGGTGAGTCTGCATCGGTTCTGATGAAAAGCCACTAGTTTAGGCCCAATAACACTGAAATTGACAGAAACACATGAAAATGCATGTACGGTGTGCGCCGTGACCCTGCCAGCGCAGCCGAGCCTTTTGGGTGAGTCTGCATCAGTTCTGATGAAAAGCGACTAGTTTAGGCCCAATAACACTGAAATTGACAGAAAAACATGAAAATGCATGTAACGGTGTGCGCCGTGACCCTGCCAGCGCAGCCGAGGCTTTAGGGTGAGTCTGCATCGGTTCTGATGAAAAGCGACTAGTTTGGGCCCAATAACACTGAAATTGACAGAAACACATGAAAATGCATGTACGGTGTGCGCCCTGACCCTGCCAGCGCAGCCGAGCCTTTTGGGTGAGTCTGCATCGGTTCTGATGAAAAGCCACTAGTTTAGGCCCAATAACACTGAAATTGACAGAAACACATGAAAATGCATGTACGGTGTGCGCCGTGACCCTGCCAGCGCAGCCGAGCCTTTTGGGTGAGTCTGCATCGGTTCTGATGAAAAGCGACTGGATTGGGCCCAATAACATTGAAATTGACAGAAAAACATGAAAATGCATGTAACGGTGTGCGCCGTGACCCTGCCAGCGCAGCCGAGGCTTTAGGGTGAGTCTGCATCGGTTCTGATGAAAAGCGACTAGTTTGGGCCCAATAACACTGAAATTGACAGAAACACATGAAAATGCATGTACGGTGTGCGCCCTGACCCTGCCAGCGCAGCAGAGCCTTTTGGGTGAGTCTGCATCGGTTCTGATGAAAAGCCATTAGTTTGGGCCCAATAACACTGAAATTGACAGAAACACATGAAAATGCATGTACGGTGTGCGCCGTGACCCTGCCAGCGCAGCCGAGCCTTTTGGGTGAGTCTGCATCGGTTCTGATGAAAAGCCACTAGTTTAGGCCCAATAACACTGAAATTGACAGAAAAACATGAAAATGCATGTAACGGTGTGCGCCGTGACCCTGCCAGCGCAGCCGAGGCTTTAGGGTGAGTCTGCATCGGTTCTGATGAAAAGCGACTAGTTTGGGCCCAATAACACTGAAATTGACAGAAACACATGAAAATGCATGTACGGTGTGCGCCCTGACCCTGCCAGCGCAGCCGAGCCTTTTGGGTGAGTCTGCATCGGTTCTGATGAAAAGCCACTAGTTTAGGCCCAATAACACTGAAATTGACAGAAACACATGAAAATGCATGTAACGGTGTGCGCCGTGACCCTGCCAGCGCAGCCGAGGCTTTAGGGTGAGTCTGCATCGGTTCTGATGAAAAGCGACTAGTTTGGGCCCAATAACACTGAAATTGACAGAAACACATGAAAATGCATGTACGGTGTGCGCCCTAACCCTGCCAGCGCAGCTGAGCCTTTTGGGTGAGTCTGCATCGGTTCTGATGAAAAGCCATTAGTTTGGGCCCAATAACACTGAAATTGACAGAAACACATGAAAATGCATGTACGGTGTGCGCCCTAACCCTGCCAGCGCAGCCGAGCCTTTTGGGTGAGTCTGCATCGGTTCTGATGACAAGCGACTAGTTTAGGCCCAATAACACTGAAATTGACAGAAACACATGAAAATGCATGTACGGTGTGCGCCGTGACCCTGCCAGCGCAGCCGAGCCTTTTGGGTGAGTCTGCATCAGTTCTGATGAAAAGCGACTAGTTTAGGCCCAATAACACTGAAATTGACAGAAAAACATGAAAATGCATGTAACGGTGTGCGCCGTGACCCTGCCAGCGCAGCCGAGGCTTTAGGGTGAGTCTGCATCGGTTCTGATGAAAAGCGACTAGTTTGGGCCCAATAACACTGAAATTGACAGAAACACATGAAAATGCATGTACGGTGTGCGCCGTGACCCTGCCAGCGCAGCCGAGCCTTTTGGGTGAGTCTGCATCGGTTCTGATGAAAAGCGACTAGTTTAGGCCCAATAACACTGAAATTGACAGAAACACATGAAAATGCATGTACGGTGTGCGCCGTGACCCTGCCAGCGCAGCCGAGCCTTTTGGGTGAGTCTGCATCGGTTCTGATGAAAAGCGACTAGTTTGGGCCCAATAACACTGAAATTGACAGAAACACATGAAAATGCATGTACGGTGTGCGCCGTGACCCTGCCAGCGCAGCCGAGCCTTTTGGGTGAGTCTGCATCGGTTCTGATGAAAAGCGACTGGATTGGGCCCAATAACATTGAAATTGACAGAAAAACATGAAAATGCATGTAACGGTGTGCGCCGTGACCCTGCCAGCGCAGCCGAGGCTTTAGGGTGAGTCTGCATCGGTTCTGATGAAAAGCGACTAGTTTGGGCCCAATAACACTGAAATTGACAGAAACACATGAAAATGCATGTACGGTGTGCGCCGTGACCCTGCCAGCGCAGCCGAGCCTTTTGGGTGAGTCTGCATCGGTTCTGATGAAAAGCGACTAGTTTAGGCCCAATAACACTGAAATTGACAGAAAGACATGAAAATGCATGTACGGTGTGCGCCGTGACCCTGCCAGCGCAGCCGAGCCTTTTGGGTGAGTCTGCATCGGTTCTGATGAAAAGCCACTAGTTTGGGCCCAATAACACTGAAATTGACAGAAAAACATGAAAATGCATGTAACGGTGTGCGCCGTGACCCTGCCAGCGCAGCCGAGGCTTTAGGGTGAGTCTGCATCGGTTCTGATGAAAAGCGACTAGTTTGGGCCCAATAACACTGAAATTGACAGAAACACATGAAAATGCATGTACGGTGTGCGCCCTAACCCTGCCAGCGCAGCTGAGCCTTTTGGGTGAGTCTGCATCGGTTCTGATGAAAAGCCACTAGTTTGGGCCCAATAACACTGAAATTGACGGAAACACATGAAAATGCATGTACGGTGTGCGCCGTGACCCTGCCAGCGCAGCCGAGCCTTTTGGGTGAGTCTGCATCGGTTCTGATGAAAAGCGACTGGATTGGGCCCAATAACACTGAAATTGACAGAAACACATGAAAATGCATGTACGGTGTGCGCCCTGACCCTGCCAGCGCAGCCGAGCCTTTTGGGTGAGTCTGCATCAGTTCTGATGAAAAGCGACTAGTTTAGGCCCAATAACACTGAAATTGACAGAAACACATGAAAATGCATGTACGGTGTGCGCCGTGACCCTGCCAGCGCAGCCGAGCCTTTTGGGTGAGTCTGCATCGGTTCTGATGAAAAGCGACTAGCTTAGGCCCAATAACACTGAAATTGACAGAAAAACATGAAAATGCATGTAACGGTGTGCGCCGTGACCCTGCCAGCGCAGCCGAGGCTTTAGGGTGAGTCTGCATCGGTTCTGATGAAAAGCGACTAGTTTGGGCCCAATAACACTGAAATTGACAGAAACACATGAAAATGCATGTACGGTGTGCGCCGTGACCCTGCCAGCGCAGCCGAGCCTTTTGGGTGAGTCTGCATCGGTTCTGATGAAAAGCGACTAGTTTAGGCACAATAACACTGAAATTGACAGAAACACATGAAAATGCATGTACGGTGTGCGCCGTGACCCTGCCAGCGCAGCCGAGCCTTTTGGGTGAGTCTGCATCGGTTCTGATGAAAAGCGACTAGTTTAGGCCCAATAACACTGAAATTGACAGAAAAACATGAAAATGCATGTAACGGTGTGCGCCGTGACCCTGCCAGCGCAGCCGAGGCTTTAGGGTGAGTCTGCATCGGTTCTGATGAAAAGCGACTAGTTTGGGCCCAATAACACTGAAATTGACAGAAACACATGAAAATGCATGTACGGTGTGCGCCCTGACCCTGCCAGCGCAGCCGAGCCTTTTGGGTGAGTCTGCATCGGTTCTGATGAAAAGCGACTAGTTTATGCCCAATAACACTGAAATTGACAGAAACACATGAAAATGCATGTACGGTTTGCGCCCTAACCCTGCCAGCACAGCTGAGCCTTTTGGGTGAGTCTGCATCGGTTCTGATGAAAAGCCATTAGTTTGGGCCCAATAACACTGAAATTGACAGAAACACATGAAAATGCATGTACGGTGTGCGCCGTGACCCTGCCAGCGCAGCCGAGCCTTTTGGGTGAGTCTGCATCGGTTCTGATGAAAAGCCACTAGTTTGGGCCCAATAACACTGAAATTGACAGAAACACATGAAAATGCATGTACGGTGTGCGCCGTGACCCTGCCAGCGCAGCCCAGCCCTTTGGGTGAGTCTGCATCGGTTCTGATGAAGAGCCACTAGTTTGGGCCCAATAACACTGAAATTGACAGAAACACATGAAAATGCATGTACGGTGTGCGCCCTGACCCTGCCAGCGCAGCCGAGCCTTTTGGGTGAGTCTTCATCAGTTCTGATGAAAAGCGACTAGTTTGGGCCCAATAACACTGAAATTGACAGAAACACATGAAAATGCATGTAACGGTGTGCGCCGTGACCCTGCCAGCGCAGCCGAGCCTTTTGGGTGAGTCTGCATCGGTTCTGATGAAAAGCGACTAGTTTAGGCCCAATAACACTGAAATTGACAGAAACACATGAAAATGCATGTACGGTGTGCGCCGTGACCCTGCCAGCGCAGCCGAGCCTTTTGGGTGAGTCTGCATCGGTTCTGATGAAAAGCGACTAGTTTGGGCCCAATAACACTGAAATTGACAGAAACACATGAAAATGCATGTAACGGTGTGCGCCGTGACCCTGCCAGTGCAGCCGAGCCTTTTGGGTGAGTCTGCATCGGTTCTGATGAAAAGCGACTAGTTTGGGCCCAATAACACTGAAATTGACAGAAACACATGAAAATGCATGTACGGTGTGCGCCGTGACCCTGCCAGCGCAGCCGAGCCTTTTGGGTGAGTCTGCATCGGTTCTGATGAAAAGCGACTAGTTTAGGCCCAATAACACTGAAATTGACAGAAACACATGAAAATGCATGTACGGTGTGCGCCCTGACCCTGCCAGCGCAGCCGAGCCTTTTGGGTGAGTCTGCATCGGTTCTGATGAAAAGCCACTAGTTTAGGCCCAATAACACTGAAATTGACAGAAACACATGAAAATGCATGTACGGTGTGCGCCGTGACCCTGCCAGCGCAGCCGAGCCTTTTGGGTGAGTCTGCATCGGTTCTGATGAAAAGCGACTGGATTGGGCCCAAAAACATTGAAATTGACAGAAAAACATGAAAATGCATGTAACGGTGTGCGCCGTGACCCTGCCAGCGCAGCCGAGGCTTTAGGGTGAGTCTGCATCGGTTCTGATGAAAAGCGACTAGTTTGGGCCCAATAACACTGAAATTGACAGAAAAACATGAAAATGCATGTAACGGTGTGCGCCGTGACCCTGCCAGCGCAGCCGAGGCTTTAGGGTGAGTCTGCCTCGGTTCTGATGAAAAGCGACTAGTTTGGGCCCAATAACACTGAAATTGACAGAAACACATGAAAACGCATGTACGGTGTGCGCCCTAACCCTGCCAGCGCAGCTGAGCCTTTTGGGTGAGTCTGCATCGGTTCTGATGAAAAGCCACTAGTTTGGGCCCAATAACACTGAAATTGACAGAAACACATGAAAATGCATGTACGGTGTGCGCCGTGACCCTGCCAGTGCAGCCGAGGCTTTAGGGTGAGTCTGCATCGGTTCTGATGAAAAGCGACTAGTTTGGGCCCAATAACACTGAAATTGACAGAAACACATGAAAATGCATGTACGGTGTGCGCCGTGACCCTGCCAGCGCAGCCCAGCCCTTTGGGTGAGTCTGCATCGGTTCTGATGAAAAGCCACTAGTTTGGGCCCAATAACACTGAAAATGACAGAAACACATGAAAATGCATGTACGGTGTGTGCCCTGACCCTGCCAGCGCAGCCGAGCCTTTTGGGTGAGTCTGCATCGGTTCTGATGAAAAGCTACTAGTTTAGGCCCAATAACACTGAAATTGACAGAAACACATGAAAATGCATGTACGGTGTGCGCCGTGACCCTGCCAGCGCAGCCGAGCCTTTTGGGTGAGTCTGCATCGGTTCTGATGAAAAGCGACTGGATTGGGCCCAATAACACTGAAATTGACAGAAACACATGAAAATGCATGTACGGTGTGCGCCGTGACCCTGCCAGCGCAGCCGAGCCTTTTGGGTGAGTCTGCATCGGTTCTGTTAAAAGCCACTAGTTTAGGCCCAATAACACTGAAATTGACAGAAACACATGAAAATGCATGTACGGTGTGCGCCGTGACCCTGCCAGCGCAGCCGAGCCTTTTGGGTGAGTCTGCATCGGTTCTGATGAAAAGCCACTAGTTTAGGCCCAATAACACTGAAATTGACAGAAAAACATGAAAATGCATGTAACGGTGTGCGCCGTGACCCTGCCAGCGCAGCCGAGGCTTTAGGGTGAGTCTGCATCGGTTCTGATGAAAAGCGACTAGTTTGGGCCCAATAACACTGAAATTGACAGAAACACATGAAAATGCATGTACGGTGTGCGCCCTAACCCTGCCAGCGCAGCTGAGCCTTTTGGGTGAGTCTGCATCGGTTCTGATGAAAAGCCATTAGTTTGGGCCCAATAACACTGAAATTGACAGAAACACATGAAAATGCATGTACGGTGTGCGCCGTGACCCTGCCAGCGCAGCCGAGCCTTTTGGGTGAGTCTGCATCGGTTCTGATGAAAAGCCACTAGTTTAGGCCCAATAACACTGAAATTGACAGAAACACATGAAAATGCATGTACGGTGTGCGCTGTGACCCTGCCAGTGCAGCCGAGGCTTTAGGGTGAGTCTGCATCGGTTCTGATGAAAAGCCACTAGTTTGGGCCCAATAACACTGAAATTGACAGAAACACATGAAAATGCATGTACGGTGTGCGCCGTGACCCTGCCAGCGCAGCCCAGCCCTTTGGGTGAGTCTGCATCGGTTCTGATGAAAAGCCACTAGTTTGGGCCCAATAACACTGAAATTGACAGAAACACATGAAAATGCATGTACGGTGTGCGCCCTGACCCTGCCAGCGCAGCCGAGCCTTTTGGGTGAGTCTGCATCGGTTCTGATGAAAAGCCACTAGTTTAGGCCCAATAACACTGAAATTGACAGAAACACATGAAAATGCATGTACGGTGTGCGCCGTGACCCTGCCAGCGCAGCCGAGCCTTTTGGGTGAGTCTGCATCAGTTCTGATGAAAAGCGACTAGTTTAGGCCCAATAACACTGAAATTGACAGAAAAACATGAAAATGCATGTAACGGTGTGCGCCGTGACCCTGCCAGCGCAGCCGAGGCTTTAGGGTGAGTCTGCATCGGTTCTGATGAAAAGCGACTAGTTTGGGCCCAATAACACTGAAATTGACAGAAACACATGAAAATGCATGTACGGTGTGCGCCCTGACCCTGCCAGCGCAGCCGAGCCTTTTGGGTGAGTCTGCATCGGTTCTGATGAAAAGCCACTAGTTTAGGCCCAATAACACTGAAATTGACAGAAACACATGAAAATGCATGTACGGTGTGCGCCGTGACCCTGCCAGCGCAGCCGAGCCTTTTGGGTGAGTCTGCATCGGTTCTGATGAAAAGCGACTGGATTGGGCCCAATAACATTGAAATTGACAGAAAAACATGAAAATGCATGTAACGGTGTGCGCCGTGACCCTGCCAGCGCAGCCGAGGCTTTAGGGTGAGTCTGCATCGGTTCTGATGAAAAGCGACTAGTTTGGGCCCAATAACACTGAAATTGACAGAAACACATGAAAATGCATGTACGGTGTGCGCCCTGACCCTGCCAGCGCAGCAGAGCCTTTTGGGTGAGTCTGCATCGGTTCTGATGAAAAGCCATTAGTTTGGGCCCAATAACACTGAAATTGACAGAAACACATGAAAATGCATGTACGGTGTGCGCCGTGACCCTGCCAGCGCAGCCGAGCCTTTTGGGTGAGTCTGCATCGGTTCTGATGAAAAGCCACTAGTTTAGGCCCAATAACACTGAAATTGACAGAAAAACATGAAAATGCATGTAACGGTGTGCGCCGTGACCCTGCCAGCGCAGCCGAGGCTTTAGGGTGAGTCTGCATCGGTTCTGATGAAAAGCGACTAGTTTGGGCCCAATAACACTGAAATTGACAGAAACACATGAAAATGCATGTACGGTGTGCGCCCTGACCCTGCCAGCGCAGCCGAGCCTTTTGGGTGAGTCTGCATCGGTTCTGATGAAAAGCCACTAGTTTAGGCCCAATAACACTGAAATTGACAGAAACACATGAAAATGCATGTAACGGTGTGCGCCGTGACCCTGCCAGCGCAGCCGAGGCTTTAGGGTGAGTCTGCATCGGTTCTGATGAAAAGCGACTAGTTTGGGCCCAATAACACTGAAATTGACAGAAACACATGAAAATGCATGTACGGTGTGCGCCCTAACCCTGCCAGCGCAGCTGAGCCTTTTGGGTGAGTCTGCATCGGTTCTGATGAAAAGCCATTAGTTTGGGCCCAATAACACTGAAATTGACAGAAACACATGAAAATGCATGTACGGTGTGCGCCCTAACCCTGCCAGCGCAGCCGAGCCTTTTGGGTGAGTCTGCATCGGTTCTGATGACAAGCGACTAGTTTAGGCCCAATAACACTGAAATTGACAGAAACACATGAAAATGCATGTACGGTGTGCGCCGTGACCCTGCCAGCGCAGCCGAGCCTTTTGGGTGAGTCTGCATCAGTTCTGATGAAAAGCGACTAGTTTAGGCCCAATAACACTGAAATTGACAGAAAAACATGAAAATGCATGTAACGGTGTGCGCCGTGACCCTGCCAGCGCAGCCGAGGCTTTAGGGTGAGTCTGCATCGGTTCTGATGAAAAGCGACTAGTTTGGGCCCAATAACACTGAAATTGACAGAAACACATGAAAATGCATGTACGGTGTGCGCCGTGACCCTGCCAGCGCAGCCGAGCCTTTTGGGTGAGTCTGCATCGGTTCTGATGAAAAGCGACTAGTTTAGGCCCAATAACACTGAAATTGACAGAAACACATGAAAATGCATGTACGGTGTGCGCCGTGACCCTGCCAGCGCAGCCGAGCCTTTTGGGTGAGTCTGCATCGGTTCTGATGAAAAGCGACTAGTTTGGGCCCAATAACACTGAAATTGACAGAAACACATGAAAATGCATGTACGGTGTGCGCCGTGACCCTGCCAGCGCAGCCGAGCCTTTTGGGTGAGTCTGCATCGGTTCTGATGAAAAGCGACTGGATTGGGCCCAATAACATTGAAATTGACAGAAAAACATGAAAATGCATGTAACGGTGTGCGCCGTGACCCTGCCAGCGCAGCCGAGGCTTTAGGGTGAGTCTGCATCGGTTCTGATGAAAAGCGACTAGTTTGGGCCCAATAACACTGAAATTGACAGAAACACATGAAAATGCATGTACGGTGTGCGCCGTGACCCTGCCAGCGCAGCCGAGCCTTTTGGGTGAGTCTGCATCGGTTCTGATGAAAAGCGACTAGTTTAGGCCCAATAACACTGAAATTGACAGAAAGACATGAAAATGCATGTACGGTGTGCGCCGTGACCCTGCCAGCGCAGCCGAGCCTTTTGGGTGAGTCTGCATCGGTTCTGATGAAAAGCGACTAGTTTAGGCCCAATAACACTGAAATTGACAGAAACACATGAAAATGCATGTACGGTGTGCGCCGTGACCCTGCCAGCGCAGCCGAGCCTTTTGGGTGAGTCTGCATCGGTTCTGATGAAAAGCGACTAGTTTGGGCCCAATAACACTGAAATTGACAGAAACACATGAAAATGCATGTACGGTGTGCGCCGTGACCCTGCCAGCGCAGCCGAGCCTTTTGGGTGAGTCTGCATCGGTTCTGATGAAAAGCGACTGGATTGGGCCCAATAACATTGAAATTGACAGAAAAACATGAAAATGCATGTAACGGTGTGCGCCGTGACCCTGCCAGCGCAGCCGAGGCTTTAGGGTGAGTCTGCATCGGTTCTGATGAAAAGCGACTAGTTTGGGCCCAATAACACTGAAATTGACAGAAACACATGAAAATGCATGTACGGTGTGCGCCGTGACCCTGCCAGCGCAGCCGAGCCTTTTGGGTGAGTCTGCATCGGTTCTGATGAAAAGCGACTAGTTTAGGCCCAATAACACTGAAATTGACAGAAAGACATGAAAATGCATGTACGGTGTGCGCCGTGACCCTGCCAGCGCAGCCGAGCCTTTTGGGTGAGTCTGCATCGGTTCTGATGAAAAGCCACTAGTTTGGGCCCAATAACACTGAAATTGACGGAAACACATGAAAATGCATGTACGGTGTGCGCCGTGACCCTGCCAGCGCAGCCGAGCCTTTTGGGTGAGTCTGCATCGGTTCTGATGAAAAGCGACTGGATTGGGCCCAATAACACTGAAATTGACAGAAACACATGAAAATGCATGTACGGTGTGCGCCCTGACCCTGCCAGCGCAGCCGAGCCTTTTGGGTGAGTCTGCATCAGTTCTGATGAAAAGCGACTAGTTTAGGCCCAATAACACTGAAATTGACAGAAACACATGAAAATGCATGTACGGTGTGCGCCGTGACCCTGCCAGCGCAGCCGAGCCTTTTGGGTGAGTCTGCATCGGTTCTGATGAAAAGCGACTAGCTTAGGCCCAATAACACTGAAATTGACAGAAAAACATGAAAATGCATGTAACGGTGTGCGCCGTGACCCTGCCAGCGCAGCCGAGGCTTTAGGGTGAGTCTGCATCGGTTCTGATGAAAAGCGACTAGTTTGGGCCCAATAACACTGAAATTGACAGAAACACATGAAAATGCATGTACGGTGTGCGCCGTGACCCTGCCAGCGCAGCCGAGCCTTTTGGGTGAGTCTGCATCGGTTCTGATGAAAAGCGACTAGTTTAGGCACAATAACACTGAAATTGACAGAAAAACATGAAAATGCATGTACGGTGTGCGCCGTGACCCTGCCAGCGCAGCCGAGCCTTTTGGGTGAGTCTGCATCGGTTCTGATGAAAAGCGACTAGTTTAGGCCCAATAACACTGAAATTGACAGAAAAACATGAAAATGCATGTAACGGTGTGCGCCGTGACCCTGCCAGCGCAGCCGAGGCTTTAGGGTGAGTCTGCATCGGTTCTGATGAAAAGCGACTAGTTTGGGCCCAATAACACTGAAATTGACAGAAACACATGAAAATGCATGTACGGTGTGCGCCCTGACCCTGCCAGCGCAGCCGAGCCTTTTGGGTGAGTCTGCATCGGTTCTGATGAAAAGCGACTAGTTTATGCCCAATAACACTGAAATTGACAGAAACACATGAAAATGCATGTACGGTTTGCGCCCTAACCCTGCCAGCACAGCTGAGCCTTTTGGGTGAGTCTGCATCGGTTCTGATGAAAAGCCATTAGTTTGGGCCCAATAACACTGAAATTGACAGAAACACATGAAAATGCATGTACGGTGTGCGCCGTGACCCTGCCAGCGCAGCCGAGCCTTTTGGGTGAGTCTGCATCGGTTCTGATGAAAAGCCACTAGTTTGGGCCCAATAACACTGAAATTGACAGAAACACATGAAAATGCATGTACGGTGTGCGCCGTGACCCTGCCAGCGCAGCCCAGCCCTTTGGGTGAGTCTGCATCGGTTCTGATGAAGAGCCACTAGTTTGGGCCCAATAACACTGAAATTGACAGAAACACATGAAAATGCATGTACGGTGTGCGCCCTGACCCTGCCAGCGCAGCCGAGCCTTTTGGGTGAGTCTTCATCAGTTCTGATGAAAAGCGACTAGTTTGGGCCCAATAACACTGAAATTGACAGAAACACATGAAAATGCATGTACGGTGTGCGCCGTGACCCTGCCAGCGCAGCCGAGCCTTTTGGGTGAGTCTGCATCGGTTCTGATGAAAAGCGACTAGTTTAGGCCCAATAACACTGAAATTGACAGAAACACATGAAAATGCATGTACGGTGTGCGCCGTGACCCTGCCAGCGCAGCCGAGCCTTTTGGGTGAGTCTGCATCGGTTCTGATGAAAAGCGACTAGTTTGGGCCCAATAACACTGAAATTGACAGAAACACATGAAAATGCATGTAACGGTGTGCGCCGTGACCCTGCCAGTGCAGCCGAGCCTTTTGGGTGAGTCTGCATCGGTTCTGATGAAAAGCGACTAGTTTGGGCCCAATAACACTGAAATTGACAGAAACACATGAAAATGCATGTACGGTGTGCGCCGTGACCCTGCCAGCGCAGCCGAGCCTTTTGGGTGAGTCTGCATCGGTTCTGATGAAAAGCGACTAGTTTAGGCCCAATAACACTGAAATTGACAGAAACACATGAAAATGCATGTACGGTGTGCGCCGTGACTCTGCCAGCGCAGCCGAGCCTTTTGGGTGAGTCTTCATCGGTTCTGATGAAAAGCGACTGGATTGGGCCCAATAACATTGAAATTGACAGAAAAACATGAAAATGCATGTAACGGTGTGCGCCGTGACCCTGCCAGCGCAGCCGAGGCTTTAGGGTGAGTCTGCATCGGTTCTGATGAAAAGCGACTAGTTTGGGCCCAATAACACTGAAATTGACAGAAACACATGAAAATGCATGTACGGTGTGCGCCGTGACCCTGCCAGCGCAGCCGAGCCTTTTGGGTGAGTCTGCATCGGTTCTGATGAAAAGCGACTAGTTTAGGCCCAATAACACTGAAATTGACAGAAACACATGAAAATGCATGTACGGTGTGCGCCGTGACCCTGCCAGCGCAGCCGAGCCTTTTGGGTGAGTCTGCATCGGTTCTGATGAAAAGCCACTAGTTTGGGCCCAATAACACTGAAATTGACAGAAAAACATGAAAATGCATGTAACGGTGTGCGCCGTGACCCTGCCAGCGCAGCCGAGGCTTTAGGGTGAGTCTGCATCGGTTCTGATGAAAAGCGACTAGTTTAGGCCCAATAACACTGAAATTGACAGAAACACATGAAAATGCATGTACGGTGTGCGCCGTGACCCTGCCAGCGCAGCCGAGCCTTTTGGGTGAGTCTGCATCGGTTCTGATGAAAAGCGACTAGTTTGGGCCCAATAACACTGAAATTGACAGAAACACATGAAAATGCATGTACGGTGTGCGCCGTGACCCTGCCAGTGCAGCCGAGCCTTTTGGGTGAGTCTGCATCGGTTCTGATGAAAAGCGACTAGTTTGGGCCCAATAACACTGAAATTGACAGAAACACATGAAAATGCATGTACGGTGTGCGCCGTGACCCTGCCAGCGCAGCCGAGCCTTTTGGGTGAGTCTGCATCGGTTCTGATGAAAAGCGACTAGTTTAGGCCCAATAACACTGAAATTGACAGAAACACATGAAAATGCATGTACGGTGTGCGCCGTGACTCTGCCAGCGCAGCCGAGCCTTTTGGGTGAGTCTTCATCGGTTCTGATGAAAAGCGACTGGATTGGGCCCAATAACATTGAAATTGACAGAAAAACATGAAAATGCATGTAACGGTGTGCGCCGTGACCCTGCCAGCGCAGCCGAGGCTTTAGGGTGAGTCTGCATCGGTTCTGATGAAAAGCGACTAGTTTGGGCCCAATAACACTGAAATTGACAGAAACACATGAAAATGCATGTACGGTGTGCGCCGTGACCCTGCCAGCGCAGCCGAGCCTTTTGGGTGAGTCTGCATCGGTTCTGATGAAAAGCGACTAGTTTAGGCCCAATAACACTGAAATTGACAGAAACACATGAAAATGCATGTACGGTGTGCGCCGTGACCCTGCCAGCGCAGCCGAGCCTTTTGGGTGAGTCTGCATCGGTTCTGATGAAAAGCCACTAGTTTGGGCCCAATAACACTGAAATTGACAGAAAAACATGAAAATGCATGTAACGGTGTGCGCCGTGACCCTGCCAGCGCAGCCGAGGCTTTAGGGTGAGTCTGCATCGGTTCTGATGAAAAGCGACTAGTTTAGGCCCAATAACACTGAAATTGACAGAAACACATGAAAATGCATGTACGGTGTGCGCCGTGACCCTGCCAGCGCAGCCGAGCCTTTTGGGTGAGTCTGCATCGGTTCTGATGAAAAGCGACTAGTTTGGGCCCAATAACACTGAAATTGACAGAAACACATGAAAATGCATGTACGGTGTGCGCCGTGACCCTGCCAGTGCAGCCGAGCCTTTTGGGTGAGTCTGCATCGGTTCTGATGAAAAGCGACTAGTTTGGGCCCAATAACACTGAAATTGACAGAAACACATGAAAATGCATGTACGGTGTGCGCCGTGACCCTGCCAGCGCAGCCGAGCCTTTTGGGTGAGTCTGCATCGGTTCTGATGAAAAGCGACTAGTTTAGGCCCAATAACACTGAAATTGACAGAAACACATGAAAATGCATGTACGGTGTGCGCCGTGACTCTGCCAGCGCAGCCGAGCCTTTTGGGTGAGTCTTCATCGGTTCTGATGAAAAGCGACTGGATTGGGCCCAATAACATTGAAATTGACAGAAAAACATGAAAATGCATGTAACGGTGTGCGCCGTGACCCTGCCAGCGCAGCCGAGGCTTTAGGGTGAGTCTGCATCGGTTCTGATGAAAAGCGACTAGTTTGGGCCCAATAACACTGAAATTGACAGAAACACATGAAAATGCATGTACGGTGTGCGCCGTGACCCTGCCAGCGCAGCCGAGCCTTTTGGATGAGTCTGCATCGGTTCTGATGAAAAGCCACTAGTTTGGGCCCAATAACACTGAAATTGACAGAAAAACATGAAAATGCATGTAACGGTGTGCGCCGTGACCCTGCCAGCGCAGCCGAGGCTTTAGGGTGAGTCTGCATCGGTTCTGATGAAAAGCGACTAGTTTGGGCCCAATAACACTGAAATTGACAGAAACACATGAAAATGCATGTACGGTGTGCGCCCTAACCCTGCCAGCGCAGCTGAGCCTTTTGGGTGAGTCTGCATCGGTTCTGATGAAAAGCCACTAGTTTGGGCCCAATAACACTGAAATTGACGGAAACACATGAAAATGCATGTACGGTGTGCGCCGTGACCCTGCCAGCGCAGCCGAGCCTTTTGGGTGAGTCTGCATCGGTTCTGATGAAAAGCGACTAGTTTAGGCCCAATAACACTGAAATTGACAGAAACACATGAAAATGCATGTACGGTGTGCGCCGTGACCCTGCCAGCGCAGCCGAGCCTTTTGGGTGAGTCTGCATCGGTTCTGATGAAAAGCGACTAGTTTAGGCACAATAACACTGAAATTGACAGAAACACATGAAAATGCATGTACGGTGTGCGCCGTGACCCTGCCAGCGCAGCCGAGCCTTTTGGGTGAGTCTGCATCGGTTCTGATGAAAAGCGACTAGTTTGGGCCCAATAACACTGAAATTGACAGAAACACATGAAAATGCATGTACGGTGTGCGCCCTAACCCTGCCAGCGCAGCTGAGCCTTTTGGGTGAGTCTGCATCGGTTCTGATGAAAAGCCACTAGTTTGGGCCCAATAACACTGAAATTGACGGAAACACATGAAAATGCATGTACGGTGTGCGCCGTGACCCTGCCAGCGCAGCCGAGCCTTTTGGGTGAGTCTGCATCGGTTCTGATGAAAAGCGACTAGTTTGGGCCCAATAACACTGAAATTGACAGAAACACATGAAAATGCATGTACGGTGTGCGCCGTGACCCTGCCAGCGCAGCCGAGCCTTTTGGGTGAGTCTGCATCGGTTCTGATGAAAAGCCACTAGTTTGGGCCCAATAACACTGAAATTGACAGAAAAACATGAAAATGCATGTAACGGTGTGCGCCGTGACCCTGCCAGCGCAGCCGAGGCTTTAGGGTGAGTCTGCATCGGTTCTGATGAAAAGCGACTAGTTTGGGCCCAATAACACTGAAATTGACAGAAACACATGAAAATGCATGTACGGTGTGCGCCCTAACCCTGCCAGCGCAGCTGAGCCTTTTGGGTGAGTCTGCATCGGTTCTGATGAAAAGCCACTAGTTTGGGCCCAATAACACTGAAATTGACGGAAACACATGAAAATGCATGTACGGTGTGCGCCGTGACCCTGCCAGCGCAGCCGAGCCTTTTGGGTGAGTCTGCATCGGTTCTGATGAAAAGCGACTAGTTTAGGCCCAATAACACTGAAATTGACAGAAACACATGAAAATGCATGTACGGTGTGCGCCGTGACCCTGCCAGCGCAGCCGAGCCTTTTGGGTGAGTCTGCATCGGTTCTGATGAAAAGCGACTAGTTTAGGCACAATAACACTGAAATTGACAGAAACACATGAAAATGCATGTACGGTGTGCGCCGTGACCCTGCCAGCGCAGCCGAGCCTTTTGGGTGAGTCTGCATCGGTTCTGATGAAAAGCGACTAGTTTGGGCCCAATAACACTGAAATTGACAGAAACACATGAAAATGCATGTACGGTGTGCGCCCTAACCCTGCCAGCGCAGCTGAGCCTTTTGGGTGAGTCTGCATCGGTTCTGATGAAAAGCCACTAGTTTGGGCCCAATAACACTGAAATTGACGGAAACACATGAAAATGCATGTACGGTGTGCGCCGTGACCCTGCCAGCGCAGCCGAGCCTTTTGGGTGAGTCTGCATCGGTTCTGATGAAAAGCGACTAGTTTAGGCCCAATAACACTGAAATTGACAGAAACACATGAAAATGCATGTACGGTGTGCGTCGTGACCCTGCCAGCGCAGCCGAGCCTTTTGGGTGAGTCTGCATCGGTTCTGATGAAAAGCGACTGGATTGGGCCCAATAACACTGAAATTGACAGAAACACATGAAAATGCATGTACGGTGTGCGCCCTGACCCTGCCAGCGCAGCCGAGCCTTTTGGGTGAGTCTGCATCGGTTCTGATGAAAAGCGACTAGTTTAGGCCCAATAACACTGAAATTGACAGAAACACATGAAAATGCATGTACGGTGTGCGCCGTGACCCTGCCAGCGCAGCCGAGCCTTTTGGGTGAGTCTGCATCGGTTCTGATGAAAAGCGACTAGTTTAGGCCCAATAACACTGAAATTGACAGAAAAACATGAAAATGCATGTAACGGTGTGCGCCGTGACCCTGCCAGCGCAGCCGAGGCTTTAGGGTGAGTCTGCATCGGTTCTGATGAAAAGCGACTAGTTTGGGCCCAATAACACTGAAATTGACAGAAACACATGAAAATGCATGTACGGTGTGCGCCGTGACCCTGCCAGCGCAGCCGAGCCTTTTGGGTGAGTCTGCATCGGTTCTGATGAAAAGCGACTAGTTTAGGCACAATAACACTGAAATTGACAGAAACACATGAAAATGCATGTACGGTGTGCGCCGTGACCCTGCCAGCGCAGCCGAGCCTTTTGGGTGAGTCTGCATCGGTTCTGATGAAAAGCGACTAGTTTGGGCCCAATAACACTGAAATTGACAGAAACACATGAAAATGCATGTACGGTGTGCGCCCTGACCCTGCCAGCGCAGCCGAGCCTTTTGGGTGAGTCTGCATCGGTTCTGATGAAAAGCCATTAGTTTGGGCCCAATAACACTGAAATTGACAGAAACACATGAAAATGCATGTACGGTGTGCGCCGTGACCCTGCCAGCGCAGCCGAGCCTTTTGGGTGAGTCTGCATCAGTTCTGATGAAAAGCCACTAGTTTGGGCCCAATAACACTGAAATTGACAGAAACACATGAAAATGCATGTACGGTGTGCGCCGTGACCCTGCCAGCGCAGCCCAGCCTTTTGGGTGAGTCTGCATCAGTTCTGATGAAAAGCGACTAGTTTAGGCCCAATAACACTGAAATTGACAGAAAAACATGAAAATGCATGTAACGGTGTGCGCCGTGACCCTGCCAGCGCAGCCGAGGCTTTAGGGTGAGTCTGCATCGGTTCTGATGAAAAGCGACTGGATTGGGCCCAATAACATTGAAATTGACAGAAAAACATGAAAATGCATGTAACGGTGTGCGCCGTGACCCTGCCAGCGCAGCCGAGGCTTTAGGGTGAGTCTGCATCGGTTCTGATGAAAAGCGACTAGTTTGGGCCCAATAACACTGAAATTGACAGAAACACATGAAAATGCATGTAACGGTGTGCGCCCTGACCCTGCCAGCGCAGCCGAGCCTTTTGGGTGAGTCTGCATCGGTTCTGATGAAAAGCGACTAGTTTATGCCCAATAACACTGAAATTGACAGAAACACATGAAAATGCATGTACGGTGTGCGCCGTGACCCTGCCAGCGCAGCTGAGCCTTTTGGGTGAGTCTGCATCGGTTCTGATGAAAAGCCACTAGTTTGGGCCCAATAACACTGAAATTGACAGAAAAACATGAAAATGCATGTAACGGTGTGCGTCGTGACCCTGCCAGCGCAGCCCAGGCTTTACGGTGAGTCTGCATCGGTTCTGATGAAAAGCGACTAGTTTGGGCCCAATAACACTGAAATTGACAGAAACACATGAAAATGCATGTACGGTGTGCGCCC